>NW_022196904.1:58763719-58765306 GCF_008632895.1 Mastomys coucha
AGAGGGC
The DNA here is from genome assembly GCF_008632895.1 of Mastomys coucha. Taxonomy (NCBI): domain Eukaryota; kingdom Metazoa; phylum Chordata; class Mammalia; order Rodentia; family Muridae; genus Mastomys; species Mastomys coucha. The sequence continues at coordinate 58,763,727 of NW_022196904.1, forward strand.
ATCAGATCCCATTAAAGATGGTTGTGAGCCACCATGTGGTTGCTGGGAATTGAACTCAGGACTTCTGGAAGAGCATTCAGTGTTCTTAACCACTGAACCATCTCTCCAGCCCCCTGCTGGAAACATCTTAAGCCATGGTTACGTGTACACCATCGTTACTGCCACTCTTTGTTGAGTACCTGAATCTCGGCACCCAACTCATTCAGAGAGGTTCAGAGTGAAAGGACATTTTATCATAAGGCATAGACAAGCTCTGAAACCCCAGTGGAAACTGGAACTAGACAAAACAATTTCTCTTTTATTTCTTGTTTAGCTGCTCATTTAACTGTTGTACATCAAGAATGCCCTCCAGTGGTAGGCCCTGACATCAACCTTTACACAGCCTAGCAGTGCATTTTCTCATGGCCTACTACACCTACAAATCCTAGACACTCTCTTGTCTAGATTCAGTCTATGAATCCAGGTTTGGTTTAATGCCAGACAGGAGTGTAGGGGAGGCAGGATTCTGGATGTGGTCAAGGGGATGTTGAGGCTGAGGGTTGGGAAAGGCATGGTGAGCATGCCTACTACATCAATTATCTGTACTCTTTTGCATGTGTAATAGATGAAGCGATAACTCATCTCAGCTAACTCAGCTGCTCAGAGAGAGAATTGACTCACAGCCTCATCCCTCTATGTTGTTGTCCAGGAACTTCCTATTACGTTGTACTTCATGATTCATGGGCCCCATTGAAACCTGTCTCCTCTCTTTCTCACTCTCTTTAAGACATCATTTCTGTGTTAATATTCCCTCAGGAAAACTACATTTGAAGAGGTGAAGGATGTGCCTTTCTGGGGCTCTTCCCAGCTGAGATCCCCTATAAATTCATTCCATAACTTTGGCTGAATAGCCAATGTAGAAGGAGGCACAACATTAGGATTAATAATTTCTTGAAGCTCAGATTTGAGCTGGGCCAAACAAACAGAGCACTAAGTGCTGACTCCTGATGACTTTCAAACATCTTGGATGTCCCTCTCAGGGACTATGATCTACTTTTTGTTCTACAGTCCCCCAGGACTATGAATCTATACGGCCTATTGGGGGCTCCACCATCTTTCTGTGGGACTATGAACTCAGAGGATTTTGCTATTCATCAGTGTTTATGTCACAGATCCAGCATGTCTGGTATTTCTGGATCCCCAATGGTGCCCAGCCTGTCCCCATTATGCACTCTACTTTGATGGTCCATTTAGGATGACTCTCTACCCTATAAGCCTTGCCCACCATTATAGTTGCCTTTACATGACAGAATGGACTAGTTGTGTAGAAAGTGAAAGAGGAGATGGTCACCCTTTTTGAGTGAGCTGCCCTCAATCATTTTTAGTCCCAGTTAAGATGAACAAATACATTGACTGGACACTGTCTGTCTAAGGTCCCATGTCTACAGCCAGGATAAATTAAAGCACCAAAGGCTGGTTCTGATGAATCTGTCCCTGGAGTCCAGTGCAAATCCTATCATCAAAAGATACACATGAAATCTGAAAACCTTTATTCTGGGTTTTAGCTCCATATCCACAGTACAACTAACTGGGTCTATCTT
>NW_022196904.1:58765715-58796250 GCF_008632895.1 Mastomys coucha
GCATCTTGCCACTTGAAGTTAAGGTGTGATTCAAATTACAGGATGGCAGAGTCCATTTCTAAAGTGGTATTTAACAAGTTTCACAGATATCTTCTTTTATAGGACATTTCTCCTGGTGCAGAGATGCAGAAAAAGTGACATATTTTTTTTTTTTAAGTCTCTATAACTGTCCTTCTGCCCCAATTCTGCTTGTGGCATAGCCTGGTCTACTTACTGTTTCCTTCCATTCCTCTCTCTTTGTGGATGGATGAACCTCATCATGCTTCCCCCAGAGTGCAGTCCGAGTAACCTTCATCAGTACCTTCTTTTACACAACAGGCAATGGAGGTTGGTGGGTACCCAAAGGGGGCCTGCCTCAGTGAGCCAGGATGTCAGTGCCTGTCTGTTCTTGGAATCACTAGAATCATTTCATACTACGCAGAACCCAAGCATTTTGCTCTATATTAAATGAAAAGCATCCAGGTAGCAATTGCGATTCAGACTGGCATGATCAACTCTTGCAGGGCATAGTCTGTGGAAACTGTAGGTGTTTTCTCATAAAGAACTAACAAATAAAACCACAACCAGATTGCTTCCTTATTAGCTGAAAGGGTAGGCAATATTATTGACTCAGAATTAAACAACAGCAACTCCTACCAGTGTCAGCTTCTGAGCTACCTGATAGCTGCAGTCTCACAAGTGAGCTTGGGAGGCATCTTTCTCTTTTTCTTTTTGGAAACATTGCCCTTTTTCCTTGGGTTTAACTAGCTCGTTAATCTGGTCAATAATTCAAAAGTATTTTTTTTAAAACAGGAAGGCTGATTTATTTTGTTTGATTTTATTATTATTATTTGTCAAATTAGCCGGATAACCACCTAATTGATGCTTTTCACTTCACAAGTTGAACCAGGTTGGATGCAGAACAGATTGAAACTGTATCCATCCCCTGCCAATTAAACGAGGAAGTCCTTTCCCACTTACTGTAGAAATGACTATGTTCTATAAATGGAGATCTAGAGAGGAGCGTGAAGGACGAGGCTGGTGAGAAAATTTTTGTAGGTCTTTTTTCCATTTAGCAGACTATCATCTCCACAGAGGCTAGGAAGCCCCTTTGGTTTGACTAGCATCAAAATACTTTCAAGAATTAATAATAACCCCCCCTCAAGCCTACTCATATTTCCAACTGAACCAAAGCACAAGGGAGACAAATTACATTTTAAACTCACAAGACAAACCCTTTCTCTCCCCTTAAAGTCAAGCAAATCTGAGTTGACTTCTCCCATAAATTTAAGAATAGAAAGTCATAAATTGAACATATGAAGGACATCGCCTCTTCTCAAGTGATGTTTCCTTGCCTTAATGGATTTAGCTGTGGCAGGGAGTCAGAGAAAAGCTGTCTTAACGAAATCTTTGACTGATTATGCATTTTTTCCCTATTCATACAGGATAGATTCATCATTCCAATTTGTCAAGCTGGCGGAGTTCCAATTAATTACACCCGGCCAAGCTCAGCTCGAGATCTGCCCATGTCAGACCTAATCTAGTGCCTCATTTGCTGGCCGCCCGATGAAGAGGCATCAGAGGTGGTGTTCCTCGAGGTACTTACTGTGATGGATGCCCCACAGTGTGGCTGGTGGCAGAGGCAGAGCCCAGGACGCGCCTTTCCTTCGAGCCCAGCACTTCTGGCTCCTGTACTAATTGAGGGCTCATCTGTATGGTGGATGTTGTGGCAGACTCTATTCCTCATGGCTGGGCTGAAGGCTCTTGTGTCATGCAGACTGTTTAAACATCTTCGTGGGTCCTATGTTGCTGTCAGGTTTGTCCTTGCAAAGTGGAAGAAAGAAGGCGACTTGTCCTCGAGCTGAGTTTTGGAGCCTTTTAGAGGCTCGTGTGAGACAACAGGAGAAAAAGGCAGGCATAGCTAGCCGCCATAAGGCTTTGCGAGCATATCTATAGATCCTCTTAGGTATGTGTAGGTAATGCCATACTACTTTTTGATTATAGCAAGTTTGTTTTCATAAGTTTAGCTTGCTGGGCAATGACCTGCTAATGAATACCATTTATCGTGAGGTCTTCTGAACTTTGCTGTGATTTTTTTTGGATGCATGGGTGTGCTGATGTTTGATTGAGTGACTAGGGCCGAGCTCTATATTGTCATACTTGCCTTTAGACCAACTGCTGCCCCATTTTGGAAGAGAAAACTTAACTCAGAGAATTTAAGTGGTATACTCAAAGCTGCATAACTAGTAAGTTGTAGAGATGAAGTGTATCTGATGATAAGATTTGAGCTCTTCTAGGACCTCAGGTTATGGACATAGTTACCTACAGGTGACACCTCTGTTCTTCTGTTATTCAACTTGATCAACCCTCACCGTTCCTTCTCTCCCATGAATGCACTTAACCTGCAAAATGTAGTCAGAGGCTGCAGGACCCTGCTTGTAAATCAGGCTTGTGGGTTGAGGTTGCAGAGGTCTGTTACGGTGTCTGCTACAGCTGTTATCTCCTCTAGATCATAAACTGGCAGGCCTCAGGGAATACTAGAGACAATACTTGGACATAGTTCAAGATCTACTCAATGGCTTCCTTCTTCCTCTTTCTTTATTAACCTTCTTCCCATGCCTGTCACCTCTCCCTGAAGGCATGGAGTCTGTATTCCCAAGTGTCCATGAAAGGGTGGTAGATGGATCTCAGAAGGTATTGCTGGCTAGTCAGATCTACACAGGACAAACTTCAACCCATGGGGAAATGGAGATAGCAGAGCCAAGTGGATAAAGAACTTAGTTTTCACACTCATGGATTTCACTTTGGAATTTCCCTTCCTTGTTTTCCATGCTCATACTAGGCACATCTGCTTAGTGTCAAGCCAAGAGTTCAGGATTCTAGTCAGAAAGGGACCAGCCAGCCATAGCTACCTTACAGTGCTTTGGAGCTTAGCCTCATTTTAGCTTTGAAAACCTCCTTGCTTTCAAGAGGAAGTATAGGTATCTTAACCTTTCTATAGGAATACTAATGGCTCACTACTAGAGCCTCTTAAAAATAAATGCTCAAAAGGATGGGTTTGTTTTGGAAAGAATTGAATCACATCAAAGATCAATATGTGTGTATTTCTTTATTTTTTGAGTAAGGGTCTCATATAGCCCAAGCTGACCTCGAACTCTATAGGCAGGGAACAACCTTGAACTCCGGCCTCCACCTCTCAAGTGACAGGATTGTAGGTATGCACCACCTTGCTCAGCGGAAAGATCAATTTCCAATGTAAATAAGACTTCAAATGCATTAATATTCAGCATTTACATTCCTTCTGGGTCCTTCAATCTAATGTGTCTTACAGTTATCAGAAACATATGCTGCTTTTCAGCAGCATTTTTATAGACAACTTGTTCAACAGAAGGTGCTGGCATCCCAATATGTTTTGCTTGGTTTTGGCGTTTGCCATTGTGAGGAGAGAATAAGCCCAGTGCAGTGGCGGGTGTTGTCTTTCTGAATGTAAATGAAGACACTGCCAACATGTGTCTCCCGAACCAAGGGAAAAAAAAAAAACCCAAGTAAACAAAAGGAGCTGTTTATTTTTTCTTGCTTTAAACTAACTTCATGATGTTTCTATTGTGGGGAGGGGCTCTCTACAAGGATAGAACAGATGAATTAAACCCAGAGCTTGTTTCTAAGAAATTTGCAGTATAATAAAAGACTTTTGTTGACAAGGTGGGTTTCTTAGTAAGAGTCAGTGATAATCTCATGTAGTGGTATCTGTTAAGTGTGAACTGTGTGAAGTGCATCCATATCTGTTGGTAAATGCTCACCATCCTAATCCTCTGACACCTAGCTCGCTTCTTCATTCTGCTCTGGACCAGTCCCTAAAGCAATACTGCTTCTCAAGGCTAGGGAATCCAATAGCACTATGTCCATTTTCTGATATAAGTCCTTAGAACCTGGGCCTCACAGGCTGTTACGTATTTGGGATGCCATTCCTAATTGAAACGATGCTATGCTTGTTCATGTAATCTCTACCTCTGATGCTTAATTTTGTATGTTAGCCTGGCTGAGCTAAGGGATGTTCAGATAGCTTGTAAAGCATTTCTGTGTCTTTGCGGGCATTTCTGGAAGAAGCTAGCGTTTTAATGGGTAGACTAAGTAAAACACTATCCAATCTGTTCTTCCCTAAAACCAGAGAAGAATAAGGAGGATTTTTGTTTGGGTTAGACTGTTCATTTCTCTTGCTTGAAAGACTCTGGTCCTTGGGTCTTGGGATGTCAATAGAGACTTGCACTGTCAGACTTAAGCCATACTAACATCTTTCTTGGGCCTCTAGCTTATCAATGACAGATTGTGGAAAGTCTCTGCTTCCACAGTCATGTGACTAGCACCCCCTGCTAAGTCTTTCCATGTATCCATCTTTCTATTATTGATTCTTTTCTTCTGGAGAACCACAACTATTAGAGCACTGTTCACGGTCCACTCTCCAACCAAGACTGCTGATCTGTTTTTTCCTCCCTTTGCTTCTTCGGCTTTTGTTTTTATATGTTTTGAGATTCTGTTATTAGCTGCTCAAGTCATTTACAGTTATGATGTCATCCTGATGAGTAGATTAACTCAGCATTATGAACTGTCCCTCCTTATTATTTATTTTTTCATGCAGAAGTATGCTCACATGTATGTGTGTTTGTGTGCAGGTGTTTGTGTGTGGGTCACACCCACAGTTGAGAGGACAGTCTTGTGTGTCTTTCATCAAGTGCTGGAAGAAGTTATCATTTTAATGGGTAGACTAAGTAAAACAGGATCCAATCCTTTCTTCGCCCTAGCCCCCTTTTTATGAAGCAAGCCTTCTCATTGGTCTCTGGAGCTGGCCACATAGGCTAGGTGAGCAGGTTAGCAAACCCCAGCTGGTTAGCAAACCTGTTTCTGTCTCAGTGCTGGGATTACAGATGTGTGTTATTAGAACTTGCTTTTGTTTAACATGAGTGTAGGAGATTGAAGCCAGGTCCTTGAGCTTGCACTGTAAGCACTTCGCTGGCTGTGCTAGCCCCCTGCTTCTTGTTATCTTGAGACTGATGTTATCCACTGCTGGTAAAGCTATGTCTACTTCTTGGGGGCTGAGTTTCTATGGTATGTCCTCTTTAGTTCTTCTATTTTTAAACCTATATATCTCTTTAAATTAACATTTAAAGTTTTTCTTTTGAAAATAGCACATAGGATGGTCTTAGCTTTTGAAGCATTATTGTTGTTGTTGTTGTTGTTACTATTATATCCATATCTACATCTGAAGAGGGGCTGTCAGTATCCTTATGTTTGATGTACTATTTAATGTGGTTGGCTTAATTTTGCTGTTTTTTCACGTGTATATCTGTTTTTCAACACTCTCTTTTCTTACCTTCCTAGATGATCAGACCCATTTAAGAGTTTTAGCTGTACTTCTCATTTTGAAAACATAGAGATTTCCACCCTGTGTGGCTCTAGTCTTCTGCTTCCCCAGTTCTTCAAAGAGACTTGAAATTTGGATTAAAAACTGAAAAATGAGATATTGAGAAATGGTTCTGGGGTTAGAAACACTTGCTGCTCTTATAGAGGGACCTGGGTTCGGTTCCCACTATACACAGGTGGTCACTACTGTCTGTTGTTCTACAGGGTACAATGCCATCTTCTGGCCACTATGGCTACTGCATACACTTGCACAAATGTACAGGCAGGTAAAACACCGATACTCATAAAATTAAAAATGAAAATAAAAATCTCAAAACAATTAAAAGTATAAAAAAATAATTGAACATATATCTCAGGCCACAAGTCACATGTAGGGGGTCAAACTGTCTGCCACAGTAATTGGAGGAAGACCGTGGCAATAGGAGTCTCTGTGCTGACTTACATAGAATTTAACATAATTTAAGCTTACTTTGGATCTGGAAGATTTCTTGTTAAATCATAGACATCTAGATTCTTTAAAATTCAGTACATTTGAGTCCCTGAATTCCATTAGCCTATTGGGTTTAGCACAGTCATCCAGAGGCACAGACTACCTGCCTTCATAGGCCAAGATCCCGCTGCTTAATGTGAGTCTTTCCATTTGTTCGGTCAGCATTGTGTTCTGGGTCTCAAGGTTTAAAAGGATAAATTAGACTTCTTTATACAGAGCCTCTTTCTGAGATGCTTCTTTGGGGGAAGCAGATTGTGAATTGATGTAATTCACACATTTGCAATTCCTATCAGGTAAGAGGGTTGGAACACCCTGAGCTGGTGCCTTTAAGGCCAAGTAAAGTCAACTCTGAAGAGTGCGATGATGGGAGAGTCTGCTATAGTGAAAAGAAATCTTTTGAATTCTCAGATGCAGATTCAAGACTCAGTAAGTGGGCCAGGGAAGCTTAGACAAAGTGGATGGCAGATTCCTACCCTCAAGTCGTAGGAGAGGCTGAAGTTAAAATTTTCATCTGAAAGAATGGCTCAAGAGCAGTCTTCTCAGAAGCTGGAAGGATCCTAAGCATCTGAATAAAGACACGACTGAGATTCAAGCTCACTGCAGTCACAGTGCTCAGAACCCACGGAGCGATGCTTCTGTTTTTTTTTTTTTTTTTGTCTTCTTGAACTCAGCCTGCTATGGGTATTACTTCAGATATGAGTGCATGGCTGGACTATGCCATAGCCCAGCTCCGTGGTGCTGAAAGAAAATTTGAGACATAATTAAAATACACAATAAAGGGTGGATTTGTTATTATTATTAATAAAGAACACAGAGGAGATGTGTCCCCCACCAAGTAGATGCGAGTGGTTAGTAGTGAGGGCTGGAATTCACGGCCTGTGGCAGATGAGGGTCAACTCACACTTTGGACTTAGCAAGAAGAATCAGAGAAGAAACCACATGCCCTGCTGGGTGGCACACAGTTGTGCGTCAGTGCAAACAGATAGATGAACCCCTTGGCTCATCTATTTTGGAGCTTTATAAGAGGAAAAAATAAACTCCCTGTGATAGGAGATTAGAAAAGACAAGAGAACTGGGATCTGTGCCCTAAATCTATCCTTTTAGATTAATATTTACTAATAGATATTAAAACATGGTAGACAAATGAAAGCCCTGTAGACCGTACAGCTGGAAGGACATGCTTTCTTCTGACAGCCAAGCAGTCAGCAGATGTCCAGGGATTAAAGGAAATTCGAATTAAATTACCTCTCTATTAAGGTGCTTTTTTTCTTTGTAACTCATAAGTTAAAGGAGAGAGGCAAAGGGAAGACATGCTCGCCTGTGGTCACTTTTTCAAACTTTTTTTTTTTAATGTAGAAGGAAGGGACACATCCAGGTTAGCATGATGGTACAAGACAAACACAGGAGACAAACACAGGTTAACAGGGGGGAGGCACAAGACAAACACAGGTTAACAGGGGGGAGGCTTAAAGGATGTGTACCCTTAATGCCATCTATCAGCAGTTAGAAACTCTGAGCACATAGAGAAATGAAATTGCTGACTGGATGTCTGCTGGCCAGTGTCTGGTGAGGGACATTTTCACCAGAGGATTCTGTTCCATGCTGAAACACCTCCCAGCATCTCATCAGGTGTTATTTTAAGTTGGGGTGGGCCACAGGAAAATTCACAGAAGATTTGGAAGGTGGACATAAAGGCAGCTGCCCCTTTAAAGAGATACAGGCTCTTACCATGTGGGTCAGGCTGACCTCAAACTCATGCTGATCACTGTGCCTTAGCATTTCAGCTTCTGAGATGACAGGGACAAGTCATAGTGCCTAGCTACAGCAGCTGATTCTGGTGACGCAAAGGCAATGGCTCTGTCTACACGCTCCCTCCCTTCTCCATGCTTAAGCTTAGAATGCCATCCCATGTATAGAGCTTCTGCATCTTGCCTCACACATGGACTGAGAGTCTGACTCTGTAACAATAGATGCAGAATGGGCAGCTGGGAATATTACTACTATTAGTGTTTGAGGGAGCTTCTATGTTCTTTCAAGTGCTTGCTCTCATTTTGGTTTCGGGCTCTAGGAAAGGCAGATAGTAATGGAGGCTCATGAAATAAAAATATCCTATTAAAGTGATCCTGAAGAAATGAAATACAGCTGCTTATTTTGTCTTTCTTGTAATTGCCTTGTATGCACATCCATGTGAGTCAATGCAATTACTACCTGTTTATTACGAGAACTCTTGAAAGTTGAAAATGGGGCCCATCCTGCTTTTTTCCCCTCTGTTTTTAGGAGCTAATGGAGTAAATACTTTCTTATCTAGAAAAAGCAAAACTTACTTTTATAGTTTTGTTGGATATTAGCTGCTAGTCCTAGATTAGAAATTCGTGAGTATAAAGCTCAAAGTTATTTTAATTTTTAATTGATAGATAAATTGGATATATTTATTGTATATAATTGATGTTTAAACACACACACAGTGTAGCAATTCACTTAAGCTAACTAAAAAATCTATTATCCTATAAGCAATTTCAAGTAAGAGAACATTCAATATCTACTTTAATTTTAATGTTTATTTGAATTACATATATGCACTTCTGTGTATAGATGTCTACATATGCCTCTGTGCTCGCAGAGGTCAGAAGAGGTGTCAGACCTCTCAGAGCGTGTGCTACGGATGGATGCAGAATCCCCAGCTTGCTACATGGTACTGGGTCTGAGCCCCAGCTTCCATGATTGCACAGCAGGAGCGCTTGCCCTGCCTGAGCCATCTCTCTAGCACTGACGGGTACTTTCCCTGATGGTGGGAATTTAAACCTTTGTTCTTAACTTTAGTTGCCAGGCTTTAAGGCAACTAAATTCGTTCTTCCTACTCTTTAATTCATTCTTCCTACTTAATTGAAACCGTATATATTTTAACCCAGCTCTCCTAAACTACAATGCACTTAGTTACTCTGTTTTATGAGTCCAGTCCTTTTAGACCCAACACTAGAGTGAGATCATGTAATATTTGTCTTTCTATCTCTGACTTACTTCACTCAGTATAAAGTGCTCTAGTCTTCGTTGGTGCTGTCAAAAACAGTAAGACTACACATGAGGTGAAAGAAGAACAGACATGCCAAATGGATAGGGAATGCCCATGAGGCCTCAACTCTACCCAAAGAACTACAGGCAACTAAGGGATGCTGAGAGTGGGAGATATAGTCTTCCCCAGGGGTGAGCAGATCAATTGGTTATCCAATACCAAACGGTCAGCCCTGATAATATCCACACAAGTAACATTATACAGTCTGAGCAGATTGTATTTAGAGATATATATGCACTTACATATACATATATACATGTAATAATTCATTAAAAAAGAAGCCATGAGTTTGACAGAGATGGAGGAGGGGTATATAGGAGGGTTTGGAGGGAGAAAAGGGAAGGGGGAAATGTTGTAATTAAAATACAATCTCAAAAATAGAAGAAAAACATTGCTAAGATTTCCTTCTTTTAAAAAGTGGGTGTTGTTGACTACATTTACCTTGCACACTTTTACTAACCACTTATTTATTGCACATAAGTTGGCTTCTTATCTTGGTTATTCCGACTATGACTGATGTAAACACAGGAGTACAATATGGTTTTTCTTTTGACTATTGTGAATAAGACAACTATGAACATGGATGTGCAGCTATCTTGCTCATTTCCTTTCCTTCAGATGTTTACCCATCAGTGCGGTATCTAAATAACATGGCTAATTCCAGTTTTAACTTTTTTGAGAAACGTGTGGGGGTTTCCACAGTGATTGTAGCAATTGATGTTCTTGCAAACGTTAGGCATGGTCGCTGCCTTCTCCCCATCCTAGCCTATGTGTCCAGCTCCAGCTCAAAGCAGGAGCATGGCAGCATCCAGGTAGGCACGATGCAAGAGGAGCTGAGAGTTCTACATCTTCATCTGACAGTCTCTAGAAGACTGACTTCCAGGGAGCGAGAATGAGAGTCTTAAAGCTCACTCCCACAGTGACACACTTCCTCCAACAAAGCCACACCTAATCCAACCAGGCCAACCTCCTAATAGTGCCACTCCATATTCAAGCATATTCAAACCACCACGGGTTCCTTATGTAGTTTGAATATTAACCCCTTACTGGATGTGTGGTTTGTCAACATTTTCTTCTTTTCTATAAATTGTTTATGAGTAACAGAAAAATACTCTCTAAGGAGTATTTATTTCCATTGATGTTAAAGTAAATGAAGATTTTATTTTGATATAATCCCATTTGCTTATTTTATTGTTTTTGAAGCTTATCTAAAAGCAGCCAGAACTCAAACCCCCAGCACAACATAACCATACATGCACATGTACACACACACACACACACACACACACACACACACACACACACACACACGCATTTTTGTCTACAGTATGAAGTAGGGATAGAATTTTATTTTTTGTGTATGGGTATTTAGAAGTCCTAATTCCACTTATTATTGCCATTTACCATTATATATCCTTAACCTGTTTGGCAGGAGAGATATGCTACTGGTTAAGAGCACTTGATACTTTTTCAGATGACCTGGTTTCAATTTAGTGCATCTACCCAGAGCTCAAAACCTTCTATCACTCTAGTTCCAGGAGATTTAAAACTATCTTCTGGTCACTGCACACACATGGTGCACAGACATACTTGTAGGTAAAAAAGCACAGTCACATAAGAGAAAAATAAATAAATTTTAAAGAAATTGATTATATACACTTATGAGATTTTTCCTTATTTGAGTGTATGTGTGTGTATGTTATACATGTGTTTGTGTATGTGTGTTCACATGTGTGGGGATATGGACACCCAGCATTGATATTAAGTGTCCTCTTTGGTCACTCTCTACTTCATATCAGAACAAAGGTCTCTTGCTAGAGAGTGCTAACTTAGCTACCCAGCTATGCCAGGGATGTCCTCTCTGCCTCTTGGGAGCTGGAGTTATAGATGGCCTCCATGCCTGGCTTTCATGTGGGTTATAGGAATTTGAACTCTGGTTTTTATGCATGTGTAACAAGCACTCGGATCTTCTTCCTAGCCTCACTTCTGAGACTTCTATTGTCTTCCTCTGACTTTTGTTTCTATAACCTGGTAGTGTATTTATAGATTAAGTGGTATGATGCCCAGCTTTGTACTTTTTGCTCATTGTTATTTTGCTATATGCATCTTTTGAGGTTCCACATGAATTCAGGATTCTTTCATATTTCTGTGGTAAATACCATTGGAATTTTGCGTTGAATCTGTAAGATGGATTTAGTAGTAGTTTTGGAGTTGGGACACTTTAATAGTATTAGTACTTTTAATTAGTACTTTGAATTCACTAGCATAGGGCATTTCCTCACTTAGTTGCAGTATTTCTGAAATCACTGTTGATTATTTTGTTTATCTTATTTTGTGCACATGTGTGTGTGCTTGAGTACGTGCATAGGTGTGCATGTGGAGGCCACGTGCTGACATCATTTATCTTCTATTTCTTTCCACATAACCTTTTTTCAATTGAAACATTTTTTCATACAATATGTTCTGATCATTGTTTCCCCTCCCCCAACTCTTCCTACCTCCTCCCCGACCCAACTCCACACCTTTTGCTTTCTTTCTCTCTTTAGAAAACAGACAAAACTGAACAAACCAGACTTAAAAAGGAAGCAAAACATACAAGAAATACACACACACCATAAAATTGTAAACCATTGTATATAAGCCAAGGACCCATAAAAAAGAAAATGCCTAAACAAAGCTGTATAAGACAAAAAGTCTACAAAAATACCATTTTGTCTTGGCTGTCTACTGCTGGACATGAGGCCCACTTATGTATGATTTATATGATGCCCTAGTGTCGATAACTAAATTTTCCTTTGTGAGCTGGTGTCAATTGTCGACAGCTTTTTAGTTAGGGGTAGGAGCCTATACGCATTGATACCTCTCAGCAGTGGGTCTCCTGGCTTGAACCTGTGCAGGCCCTGAGTGTGCTGCCACAGTCTCTGAATTTAGCCCTAAATGGGATGTCTGTTCCCCTCAAAGAATCTATGAGAAAGAAGAGGCAGAAAGATTGTAAGAGCCAGATGGGATGGATGACTCCAGGAAACTGTGTTTTCTAGACACAACAGGACAGACGTACCTGGCTTTGTGAGATAGGCTCTCTCCCTGGCTCGACGGATGCATACTCAGGTTCGGTAGCCACTGCACCCGGATTTTTTCCATGGGTGCTAAGGATGGGACTTAGGTCCTTGTGATTGTGTGGCAAACATTTTGCCAGCCAACTGAGGTATTTCCCTAGCCCTTGTTTGCCAAATTATTCTTTAGCAAGTGTTTTTAAATTGCTAACTGAGAATCGCTTCTCTGTCTCGAAGGCTGAAGAAGAAGAGCCGGTGACTGCTGAGCAGTTTTGTGCAGCGTGCTTCACACACATCTGCATTACATTTTTTTTCCCCCACACGTACCCAGCATAATTAGTGCTGCTATTCCCGCCTTATAGCTGATTATTTGGAAAGATTAAGTTACTTGGCTGGGTTCAGTTAACAGCTCACTGAAGTATGAATTCAAAGTTTTCTCTTTCAAAAGGTCTTGGTTTTTGACCAATGACTAATAGGAGATTTCAGGTGGTTGTCACTTCCACAAATATATATATATATAGGATGACACAATATGAATAAAGGTTTTTGTCAAAGAATTTGAAGTTTTCAGGTACACAAACCAACACAGTGGTAGTGAGGCACTGGAGTCTCCTCAGTCAGCCCTGTTCCTGTGTCTCCTCTCTTAACCAGGCCTTCCTGCTAAACTATGTTTCTCTCCAGCTCTGGGGAGGAAGAGCTGCTGCTTCTCTGTAGATCATTACCATGACTTTTGAACAAGAGTCCTGGACAGCCACGGTTGCTATGCTGGTACAGTTTTTTGGCCTCTGTACTATCTGTACACCCATAGCAGTAAATAGTTCCAAAAGAACTTGAGTCATCTGCTTATTTGACACATTTAAATATCTGGATGCCATAAATGATTCTAATCAAATTCTGATCAAAGATGAAGATATGCTAATATGTCCTCATTGCTCTTAACTATGTGGACTTGACCAGAATTTATCCAGATGAATTTACATAATGAAGGGCTGAGTGAGAGGCTCAGAACACGGAGACACTCCACCGTCAGGTAGTTTCTGAAGTCGCTTCTCAATTCTTGTGCTGCTAGTGTGTTCTTTCAATATGGTTTCAACTTCTGTTTCTACTGTCTGTAATCAAGAGCCTTAGGGAGATAGTGAGACCTAGCTACGTAACAGGAAGCATTTAAATGAGGCATAGTCCAATAGAAGGAGGACCCCAATCTTTTGTTAAAAGATGTTTTAATTCTCTCTCTCTCTCTCTCTCTCTCTCTCCCTCCCTCCTTCCCTCCGTTCCTCTCCCTCTCTCCCTCTCTCTCTCTCTCTCTCTCTGTGTTTTGCCTGCAGTTATATATATGTATATATGCAGTTATATATATACATATATATGTTTTATATGTATATATGTATATATATACACACACATATAAAACACATATATATATATATATATATATATATATATATATATATATATATAAAACACATATATATATATAAAACATCTGTGCCCAGTACCTTTGGAAGTCAGAAAAGGGCATTGGATCCCCTAGAACTAGAGTTGCATGTTTGTAAGACTCCCTACAGGTGCTGGAAACTGAGCCTGAGTCCTCTGTAAGGGCAAAGCATATTCTTTCTTTCTTTCTTTTTTTTTTTTTTTTTGGCAATGCATATTCTTAACCAACAAACCACCTCTCCTATACCAGGAATTAAGTTCATATCCCAGCTTTCCCACTTACTGAGTGAGTTCTATGTCTAAGACAGCCTACAGAATGGCTGCCAGCCTCTGTCTTATTTCAAAAGACAAAGAAATAAACACCAGACTTAATGAATATGAGGTATGTTAGGGAGCTGTAGAAGTCCTGAGTGAGTGAGTGTGTATTGTTGACACTGGCACAGCCCCTGAGAACTCCAGTGGCTGGCCCTACAGGAGTAGCAGAGCCTTAGCCCCTGAAGCTGAGGAGAGATGGGAAAAAACTGGGGGCTGGAGGAATCTAAGTGCACGTGAGTGACCGATATGTGCAAAGACCAGCAATTACAGCTCCCTTCTCCAAGATGCTTACAGCCTGAGACTGCCCACCTACAGATACCTCCTATGAAGACTAGCTAACCCCTCCCCTGTGAGCTGTACTTAATAAACATGCCAAGGAGCCTGGTTTTATTGGCAGATGATCTCCTGGTAGATTCCTGCTTTCCTGTCTGTGAATCTTTGTGTATGTCCTTTCTTCACTCCCTCAACTGTGCTTAGTCAGGTTTCTAGGAGCCAAGGCTCAAAGGCCAGGGCAAAACTACTTCAGAGAACTGGAAAAGCCAGGCAACACTAAGTAAATCAAAACTGTAGTTTTCCACCATTCCTCTTAGGACCGTAGTTGTCAAGTGACATGTCCCAGACGTACCCTCAGGTGGCACCATTTTGCGTCATGTCACCCATTCTTACTAGAGGCTTCTTTCCTACCAATTTTTCATAGTAACATTTTTATATTGGAGTAATGAACATGTCTTATTAGAAATAAACCAAACAATATGCTTCTGGCACTTAGACTGGGATGCTATTTGTATTGAATAAAGTTCCTGATGGCACTGAAGTTGGAAAGCACATGAACTCCACAGAGAAGTAGCTGGTCAGGTACACGTGATGATGAACCTGGAGTGGAAGGGAAATCCAAGCATCTACCAGGGAATACAGTCGGGAAGGTGCAAGTTCTAAATTTAGTTTTTAGTTTTCTTGCTGGGCAGGGGATTTTAATGACCTCTCTCAGCTTTGGGCCACTGCGTGCCCAGCACTGGGCACCCGCATGGTAGGTAGAGAACCGGGCGGCCACCAGGGCAGCGCTGGGCATCTGGATCCCAGTCCGTGGAGAGCAGAGGGGGACAGCTATAGGGGGTCCCTGGGCCTTATGGAGGCCAAAAAAGGCAGGTTCTAGCCCTTGGGCATCACAGGCCATGATGGACACCTTGGAGGAGCGGAGAACAAATTGGGAGCCCCAGAGCAACTCAGTCCACCCCTGGAGCCAAAGGGAGAGTTGGGGGTGGGGAAGAAAAGCGGCAGCTTTTCTGAGTCTGGTCTCGAAGTTGCAAACAGGGCCAACACGACAAGTCTAGTTAAAAAGAGACAATTCATGGTCTTAAGGTGTTTTATTGTAGAAAGAGAGAGAAAAAGGGTAGAGAAGTAGAGGCCAGCCATGGCCACATGGAGAAAAGGGGAAGGGAAGAGGAGAAAGTGAAGATAGGAAGAGTAAGAGGCTAAGAGGGAAAAGAGAGAGAAGAGAAGGGAGGGGGCAAACTGCCCTTTATATGGTGGGTGGGGTACCTGTCTGTGGGGCGGGGCATACCTGGCTGTGGTCAGATGACTGTAGGGGTGGAATCCAGCCAGAATGCTGGGAGCTGGGGCATTGTGGAGCCAGAGCATAATGGAGTAAGGGCTCATGGTACCAGCCATTTATGCTTGGGAACGTGTCTCCACTGTTGCGTCCCTTGTGGAATCTTCCACTGAGTCTCCGGAAGTTAAGACTCGCTCAACCAAAACACGGACTGCTTTTCACAGCCCAACAGGGTGTGTGTGTGTGTGTGTGGGGCGGTTCTGTTAACTAATTGGAAGTGGTCTAGGTTCTAGAAGGAAGAATGAGTGAAGATCCAGGAGCCATGAAGCACAGCTGAACACGTATGTGGTAATTACCAAGTCATTCCCCTGCTCAAGTGAACATTCACATACGGCCAAGTCTCCTTCAGTACAGATAGGGAGATCTTAGTGGTACCTTGACTCTCCCAAGGTGCTCTAATATTTCTGCTCAGTTGTTATCATTTTGGAGGGGCAGATATATCTGGCACAGAAGAAAGGGACAGTGGTCATGGAGAAAAATGAAGGCTTTATGAATTTGGAGAAGGGACAATGCTTCATTGCTCTGTATCTCTGAGTTGATTTCCTCCTTCCTTCCTCAGTTGTCAGGTAGGTGGCAGGCCTTTGGCAAGGTCCCCTGAGTGAGAGTATACGCTGTCTCCATGATCTGAATATTCAAAGCAGTCCATCCTTCAGGCTGAGCGACTGCAGCAGCTGGGAAAAGCCACAGCAGGATGAAAGTGTCACGGATGTGGGGGACCCATCTAGGTGGCCTCTGGCTTCTCCCACAGAGGGCCTCTGAGGTCACCAGCTGACTTGTGGAAAGCCACTTTCAGCAGTAATCATAAAGACAGCATCCTGGAGATTATTTTTTATGAGGATGTGGGGCACCCACAGACATAAAAAGGAGAGAAATGCTTGTTAGTTATGGCGAAGGTGAAAGGCTTAGAAAACTGATTAGCGTAGCAGTGTGGTCAGATGGAAATGAAAGCTCAGAAGCATAACCGTTAATTGGGTGCTTACCTACTAATTTGAGCTCGGATGTCAGTAGTACTGCACTCCATTTCAAACTCAGGGTCAGACTTTAACGCTACATCATAAATTACGTAAAGGCACAACACTAACAATTAGATAATTATGGAGACCCATGCTGTTGCAATTTAACTGGGCAAGTTCAGGGCAAACATGACAGGAGTAGGCTTAACCCTCAGACTGCTGGCAGGAGTTTCTCAGCTGAGCAGCACAGGATGCTCCCATTGGCTGGATCTCAAAACCTATGGGTTAAATAATTTCTTTCCAGTAGCTGGCTTCTTCAGATGACCTGAGCAGACTCAGAAGAAATATTAGAGAGGTGTTAATTATGCTTTAGAAAAATCCAGCCTTTAAATCCACACCAGGGAAAGCACCTGGAGGTGGGTTGGGTTCCAGCTAAACTTTAAGCTGAAGCTTAAAATCAAAGCTTCTCTCTCCCCCCCTCTCTCTCCCTCCCTCCCCCCCCTCTCTCTCACACACACACACAAAACCATGAGACTTTCTGTAGATAGAATATGTGAATGTTCAATCCTAGCTCTCCCACATTAACATATGAATCAAAATAGAAGTCTCAAGGTCAATGTTTTATTCTCATTGTACTCTTGCTGGCAAACTAGTGCCTGCTGCAATCAGTGATAAAGGCGGACATATCCCCCGTGAATCCCACGGCTGTGCTGGGATTTCTGGGAAGTTCATCACTCACTCATTGGCTTGTTTATCGGTGGTCTTGAGAACATCTGAGTGCTGGGTATGGGGGATGTTAAAAATAAGCATCTGAGCTTGCTCTGACTACTGGTGGAGACCAGAGGCTGTGGAGGGTCGGTTCACATGCATGTAATATGGTGTGGTTAGGTTCTCTCTGACAAGGGGAAAGTTTGAGAAAGGGTGGAACCATGCCGTGTTTCCCCTCCCTCCACAAAGGGTGTTTTTGAAGAAACAGATAAAGCTAAGAGTCTACAAAATTGGCCCAGTAAGTGGCTTGTGTCTAAAGGGAAGAAAGTAAAATAAAGGTCAGTTTCATCGACACTCATGTTTTGGAACTGCATATTGTCTGCCAAATGAAATCGTATTTTAACTTTAAAAACATAAAATTATATAGCAGAATCTTAGTATGTGAATAGTTATAAATAGATTGGTTTCTTCTGTCTCTTTTTGTTTAAAAAACTAACATGTGATCAGCTCAGGTGTTTCTACACATTCTAGATTCAAGGACTGTGGAATTCAGGAATACTGGATCCAGTGGGCATTCCATTCGCTTTATGTATAAGATTTTCTCAGGGCTTTGAGGTCCAAACCGGAAGGGGCGTGGCTCAGAGAAAGAACCCAGACCTGGAGAAAGAAAGGGAGCTCCACTGATGATCTGATGATCCCTATGGATTTATCATATCGGCATCAGTTGTACAACACAAAGGAAACTTCTGTGTGGTCCTTTTCATGTGGGTAGACGTATATGTATATACGTACGTACATAGTGCGGTTTGTACGCATGCGCATTTGTACCAGCAGACTAGCATAACTGAAGAGTGGTACAGAGTAGCACGAGTTAGAATCTTACTCTTAGTGAAGAGAGATCTTCCACTGTGATTCTACTTAAGGGTGGGTGAAAGGATGGGACCCCCAGATAGCTCACCTCTCTTCTTTGGGCACCGAGCTAGGGCTGATCTTGCAAGGCAAGAGAACAGTTCTGGTTAGTCAGCTTTTCATGTCGTTCTACTAAGTGGTCATATCTAGGGTCATTTAAGTATGGAAAGATTTCCCTCATTTTACGGTCCCAAAGTAACTTGCATATGAAAACTGATTATATAGAACACAAAAACAGGCCTTTAAAGTATAGGGAGTTGAGGTAGAGCTTTAATCAATGGCAGTGATGGCGAGTGTAACACAAAGTAAGAAAGAATAGCATTCCCCTCACGTAATTCCTGAGCAAGACAGAGTAGAGTCATCACTAGGCTAGCACCTAGTCACGTGCATTGTCTGCAGCCCCTTTCACTCCCGCATTGGTTTGTCCTTCTGTGTTTCACAGCTGCTTGAATGGATTGTTTCAAGACTAAGATTTAGTAAGCTCAATATAGTTCAACTTTCTTAAGCTCAGAGCGCCTTTGAAGCCTGTCAGTGAGTGCTGGTAAATACTTGTAAATGTTCTTGTTGACTACAACCTTCACTTTCCATTTTCTTTTCTTCTTTCTCTTCTCTCCTCCCTCCCTTATCCCTCCATCCCTTATCCCTCCCTCCCTTCTTCCTTCCTGTCTGTCTACCTCAGGGTCTCATCATGAAGCTCAGGCTGGTCTAAAATGTGTGATCCTCCTGTTGGGATTAGAGATCTAGAGTACACACCTAGATAGTATAATGTTTTCTTTTGTGCTCAAGAATCTGTAGTGGCCCAGATTTCGAAACACCTAATGAGTTATCCTTTTCTTGGCAGGGAAGTGGTCCTTTCTGTCCTCACAGCTGTTGCTACAAAGAGAGGAATTAAAGTAAGGGCTCATTTTCAGTTCTGTGTTTGCTAGCATCTGGAGACTTAGCTTTTAGTCAAAATCATGTAGCCGTAAATAATGATAACAACATATAGGGTATTCCCTTATTCATAAACTCTACTAAAATATTAGTGAATATTAGTTTTTCTTCTTTAATCATCTAGGAAAGATGCTGACTTTAAATTTTGGTTTACAGAACACAGCGCTAAGTTAATCACAACTTTTTGTCATCTTTCAGAAGCCAATTCTTGGGAAGAATCATAATTTCAATGCAAGAAGATATATCTATATAGAAGTACTATGTATTGCTTGAAGACTCACTTCTTTATCCATTCCTACTAGATCTTTTTAGTGAGCTTGTCTGTGTATTCAGTGAGCTTATTTAGCTAAGTAGATTATGTTTAACTAATGAAAACAGAGTGGTGCCTATTCTCCAATATGCTGCTTACTCTCTCCTTGTCAGGCTGGTACCTAAGTTACTACACACTGTCTTTCCTATACTTATTTTGCCATAAATGATGCTGAAGACTAAATGAACAGAAATTTTCTTCTGTAGTATGGTCACCCTCTGATTTCCTCCTTTCTATTTCTCTTCCTGCCTAGGAGGTAACAAGGTAGATTCTTCTTTTCACTTTGCATATAATGCAACGCCTTGCAAGATGTCTCTTTAGTATGCCAAAGGTCACCTCGTTCTTTATAAAAGTGGCTTCTGTTCTGTAGGTGGACCATTGCTTGTGAAGCTGCCTTTCAAAGATTGATGTTTAAGGGCATTCTAACTTACTGCCTTTGAAAACGATACCACAATATAAAGATTCTTGGTGGTGAGTATTTGTGCCTTGAAGGAGATATTACTGGAGATGTACAGTATCAGGACAAAAGTATCATAAATCTATTCTCCAAAGAAAGAATTGTCAGTGGGTCAGTTATGGACACGAACTACTCTTCCAAAGATATCTTGAGATAGATCTTGATGCGATAGAGCTATGTTCAGATGAGGAAAGAAATGAAAGAAACACTAAAGGAGGAAGGTGAGTGAAGATAGAAGGAGGCATGCTGCTTATCAGATAGAAAGGGTTGTCTTGTGCTGTGTGATACCCAAGTACTGGAACTAACAGGGGGACGGGAGCTTCAGGCAGGAACTTTAGGACTCAGTATTAAATTTTTTTCCTTAAGGAGTTTGCGAAACATGAAGCCCTTTGTTTCATAGGAGACAAGACCCTTCTTGCTAAATGTGTTCAAATCAAGGTTGGTTCTGTTTGGCTCTATCTTGAGCATACATATATGTTTCTGTATTTGTCTATGTATATGCATGTGCCTATGCTCATGTGTGCTCGTGTTTGTGAATGTCTACAATGATGAATGTGAACTAGTTACAAATATCTATGAATGTGTGAATTTGTATAGGGAAGTTGTATAAAGTTGTCCCTTTGCAAATGCCTGAGATATTGATTTAATAAATAAATCAAACTATGCAAATTATAGCTCATTTAAGATGTAAAGTTTTGTTTTCCTCAAAGTTACCAAGGTAAATTTTGATTGTCACCTTGATTAAGATTGAGTAATACATAGTGTAACCAACCATTCTTTGATTGGATTTGGGGCTTAGTTCACAGAAAGCAGTCCTTGAGTGGTATTGTAAACCTGGTCACACATAATTGGGGAAGTCATAGATCCTAGTGGGGAACTAAATACTGTTATTTTGCTAAAGTAACATAGCATCACATTGTATTCTAAATTTTTGTGTTTCTATGAATTGTCAAATTCTATCTTCAACCTTAATCAGAGAAGCCTCTTTTTTCAGTGCAGTGTGGTGAGGCTGCACAAGGTACCCAGAGAGTGACAGATGAGGGGCCCCTTTGCCTTAAGTAAAATATTTGTATCAAATACTCCAAGGCTCAGAGAACATTGAGGGTGAGGTGCAGAAAGGAGGCAAGAGGTGGAAGATTGGAAAAGGGGGGCAAGATGTAATCTTCTATGAAAGATACAGCCACTACAATGCTGAAGTCACAGGAGCTGTGTGAGGCGCCTGTAGTGGATCTGCACAAGTGCTGATATTGAGCAGTGCTGGGAGGAGGCCTTGGGGGGCCCGACCCTCTCTGTTCAATGCTTTGCTACTGATAGATTCAGGGAGAGGTAGAGTCAATTTTCTTCAGTTGTGAACCTAATGGTGAACCTGCCAGGCTCCAAGGAAAACTTCCAATTCAGTGATCACAGTGATGACCTTGGTTAAACTGAATTTGTCATAAAACAATGCCATGTGTTCTTAGCCTGTGCGTGGGACTGGTAGGAAGGGCTAACAGGGATGAGTGAAGAAAATAAATGGGGGTGGGGGAAGAAAATAAGCAAAATTATAAATTATCAACAACCAAAACCAAACAAACAAAAATTAAATTTAATTAGTTAAAGAAAAGCACCTAGAAGATTTCCAAAGCCCACCTCTGGATGTGTGTGTCTATGTTTGTGTATCTGTATGTGTGTGTGTCTATGTTTGTGTATCTGTATGTGTGTGTGTCTATGTTTGTGTATCTGTATGTGTGTGTGTCTATGTTTGTATATCTGTATGTGTGTGTGTCTATGTTTGTGTATCTGTATGTGTGTGTGTATGTTTGTGTATCTGTATGTGTGTGTGTCTATTTGTATATCTGTATGTGTGTGAGTGTGTGTGTATGTATGTGTGTGTGTCTGTGTATTTGTATGTGTGAGTGTGTATGTATATGTCTATCTGTATGTATGAGTGTGTGTGTGTGTGTGAGTGTGAGTGTGTGTGTGTGTGTGTGTGTGTGTGTGTGTGTGCATAAGTAGGTGATGTGGATATATGTGAATATGAGTGGGGAGAAAAGAATCAAGGGAGAAGCCATCTTGATATTTAGCAAACTGGACTGTGGGAGCTAAGAGTAGGTTCCTGAGAAGAAGTTTGTCATGTTTTATTTTTATTTTTTTTCAACTTGACATAAGCCAGAGTAATTTGGGAAGTGGAAACCTTAATTTAGTCTATGTTTGTGTGTGTGTTTGTATTTGTGTGTATGAGTGTCTATTTGTGTTTGTGTGTTATGTGTATGTGAATGTCTGTAAGTGTGCGTTTTCCCCTCCCTTCTTTCCCATTTTCCGAGCTTCTAGTTCACAGATAAGTGAAGAGCAACCCTGTGTTCCCACTGTCAAGTGCAGGGACCAGTCAGCCTTGGACTCCACCTTTTGAAGATATATGTAAAAAGTAAACCCTTCCTCCTTCAGGTTGCTTATGTCAGATGTTTTGTTCCTGAAGATGAAATGCTGAGGACTCCAACCTCTCAAGGGGAGGAAAGTTGTGGATTCCCGACTTCACCGACCATCCGTGAGTCCCTTACTACAAGGCAGACACAGCACAAAGCTGCAGTGGATGTATAGATGAACAAGGGTCTCTGAACATATTGTATACATAGCTTCAGTGGTAGCACTGAGAGGCAAGGGATTGTACGTTGTATGTGCTGCAGGATGTCGTGAGTGGGGGTGGGTCCAGGCTGGAGTGGGGATGGGTCTAGACTTCAGTCTGGAGGGTTACCATTCACTAATGAACTAACAAGGATGAATTCCTTAGTTAGCCTGGGGAGAGAATGTCAAGCCAGGGCCCTGGAAGCTTAGAAAGTGCAGGTGTCTTGGGGTGCGTTCTTCCTGTATGGAGCCTACAGAGAAAGCAGATGAAAGAAATTCTCTTTGGGTCTGCTAAAGACATGGGGCTTTAAGATCGATGACATTTGGAAGGTTCTTAGTAGGAGACATCCATTAGATGCTTTCCCTGGCACTATGGCAGAGGGTTCCCAGTGGTGGGGTTGACATATTACAGGATATTTAACAGCATCCCTAGCCTCTCTAGTCACTGGTTGGCAATAGCACCACCATGAGTGCCAAGATAGGGAATTAAAAAATTACCTTCAGACATTGCCAAACTTCCCCTGGGGAGTAGATGGTGAGGAGAGTTGCTGCTGGTTGAGAACTCTGGTCTTTAAGGGATAAAATAATATTTTAATCTGAATTATATAGGAGATAGATAAAAGTGTGGTTAGGAGGTATTAGGTAAAATTGGCAGGTTTTAGGTAGATGTGAATATGAGGCAGAAGAAAGGAATAAAGGATGAATCCACTTTGAGATTAAGCAAACTGAATTGTGGAAGTTAAGAGTAGTTACCTAAGAAGAAGTAACGTGAGGGTTGTAAGCTGAAATAAACCCCTTCCACTCCATATTGGTCCTGGCCATTGTGTTTTGTCATAAAAATAGAAACCTTAACTAAGACAGTGATGAGTTCCATTTTGGAGAACTCTGACTTTGAAGAGCCTGAAGGGCATCCACTAAAGCATGCATGAATCCTGGGTTCACAAGAGTCTTAGACAGGCCCTGACTCAGAGTTTGGCAAGCAAAGTCCATCAACCCATAACGGGTGGTTGAAATCATGCCCTTCGTGGCTTATTAATAGTATCACAGAATTGCAAGTCTTGGGTGCGTTTACCAGTTGCATTTCTCATCCCTGAGACAAAACAACTGGTGGAAACAATTTCCTGGAAGAAAGATTCGTTTTAGTTTATGACTTCAGAAGGTTTGTTCCATGGTTACTTAACTTCATACACTTGGGCAAAAACTGTGGAGGAGGAAACATAAGGGGGAAGTTTCCACTTTTTGATGGATAAGAAGGAAAGAGTGAAAAGGGTCAGGGATAATATACACTCCAGGAGCTGCTGCAGTGACCTACTTCCATCAGCTGGTACCCATTTCCTAATGTTCCCAGTGTCTCCCAATACTGCACCCTAGCTATCAATCAAACATTGAAAACCTGAGCCTGTACATGTCATCCTAAAACTATGATAGTACACAAGAGTTTGAGACACTGTATATAGGAATGTGTAGCCAGCTACGGATGCTCAGCACTGCCTGGCCATCCCCAATGGCCACCACACTGGGGAGAGATCCACATGGCTTCCTGGCTAAGGAGGGAAGGCCCAGCAAGCCTGACCTTTCCTGCTCTCAGCAGCTGAAGTGCTTCTTAAGTGATGGCTGAATGGTGGAAGCTATTACTCTAACTGTAATTTGTAATGGCTTTCTATCGCTTTTGAGAGAGCTGGGGCTCCTTGGGATGAAAGGTGACTTTTAAAAGTCAGTAATTATACTTCCAGTGAAAATGTGTCTCTGGCAAGGCGCATAACTATAGTATGCAGGGCATCCAAGAATTCTCTCCTGGACAGGGCTTAGATTAATCATGGTTTCAATGCCCAGAGAACATGTTCTCAGTAGTTAACCATCCTCTTCCCTGCTCCTTAAACTGTGGACCTTGTAATCAAAAAACAGGCACACCTTCAACTATAGCAGGCTGCTGTACTAAATAAAAAATTATAGTTATTATACACAGACTTCATACAGAGCAAAGTCTAGTTACAACACATCTGGTCAACTCCATTAAAGAACTGAGTTATGTTCAGCTTGTGTTTTAATTAGCCCGTGATAAACAAAGAATCAAAGGCTATTCCGCTCTGGTGGTTTTGATATTTACGACTGCCTTCACCTGCACTTACACACAGGTTTATGGAGTGTAAGAAAAGGGAAGAGTCCGAGTGGTGTTGTCTAGACCATTTACTGTTTGTAGATCAGTTAGGAGGTTTGTTTCTAGGCCAGCCAGATGTAGTCACTGGCCTTCCGAGCTCATGGGATGCTGTGTTTTCAAACCATTTGGGGCAAAGATAGTTTCATCTTCCAGGACAGGATTCAATATCAGAGCTTCAAGATCGCTCAGATTTCTCTGTAGCTTGTGAAGCCAGTTTAAAGACAGTGTAGTTTAGAAAAAAAGAATATATTCTCTGAGGTGATATCCAAGCAAAACCCAGTGCTTCTGATTGGTGTCAGGTCTCGGGACCCAATGAGTGGATATTGAACCCCTAAACACTTCCATCCCTAGTCCACCTAACCAGCTTCACAGTGTAAAAAATGCTGAGCAGGTCAATGGGAAAGGCTCTCAGAAATTTTGCTGTAAAATCTTCTGGATTTTGATATCAATCAGATGGAGGTAGAGAGGTAGCTCAGTTGTAGAGTGCTTACTGAGCACCCATAAAGCCCTGGATACCATCCCTAACACTGCATAAAGTCAGGTGTGGTAGTTTTGTCTCTACTCTTAGCCCTCAGGAGGAGACAGAAGAATCAGAAGTTCAAGACCATCCTCGGCTGCATAGGAAGATCAGGGCCAGCAGGGATACTCAAGACACGGTCCGGGAAGCAGAAGACCTTGTCTTTTGTTTTTTAAATCTATCGCATGCATACTCTAGTTCTGCAAGTTTCTTGTAAAGAATTCATTTATATGTAACCCATTTCTAGTGGTATGGAGGAGTCACAGGCTGAGCCTGGGAAGCTGGTTTAGAGGAAGCCATCTTTAGTGGTTCCTGAACATTGGGCTTTTTGGAAGAATTCATGCCCACCTCCTTGCTGCTCCAAGATGACCCTTGTCAGCCTCCATACAGGCACTGATGTAGGATTTGGATCCACTTCTTTATTGTTTTTTTCCAGCTAATGTCCCTGTCCCTCTTTTCTTTTAAAAAGACCCATGTCTGGAAGTCTAGTAAACAGGAAGGAAATACAAAATGCCTTAGTGTGCATGTGTGCATTGTAATCGCCATTTCTACTAAGGAGTGGGGTACCATAGCACCCACACTC
The DNA here is from genome assembly GCF_008632895.1 of Mastomys coucha. Classification (NCBI taxonomy): domain Eukaryota; kingdom Metazoa; phylum Chordata; class Mammalia; order Rodentia; family Muridae; genus Mastomys; species Mastomys coucha. The sequence goes on from NW_022196904.1 coordinate 58,791,213, forward strand.
ATCCCTCAACTTTCCTTTCAATTCTTTTCCTTCCCTGTTTCCCCAAAGGAACCATAATGGATCCAAATCAGACTAATTTCATAAAAGCATATTTCAGATAGTTTCCAGAACAGAATGCATTTTCTCTCACTTCTCTGAGGTTCATGCATGCAGTCATACGCAGTAAGTTCTTCATGGCTATAGTTCTTCTTTCCTTAAACGCGGTATGATATTCCTATTTGAATACATAGTTCACTTTGTTCAGGTTATTGTTGTTGGAAATCTGCTTGTATATAGTTTGGGTGTGTTGTGAATAAGGATTGGACATTTGCTTGCATATGGCACATGCAAGCATTTCTCTTCTGCCATGTCCAGCTAACTGGTGGGCTGACCTCTGATAAACCAGGGTACTTTGTATGGTTTGAATAATGTTCATGAAGTCAGCCCTGACTTAGTCTTTAGGTTTCATCTCCACTGTATGGGTGTAGGATGTGTGCCATAAGCTTCGCCATTCATGATCTCCCAGTGCTGTCTCTTTGTAAGCCAGTGTTCACCATTAGCTGCCTGACGTTAGTGGGACACACCATCCTTCAGACTAGCAACTCACAGTATGGTCCCTGTAATTGCAGCATAACCACCAAGGAATTTGTGAAAAATTTGTGAAAAAATTTTTTTACTCCTAAACCCACAGTCAAATTAAGGACTTATCCCAGCACTGGGCACTTAAGAGGTCTTCTGGAAAATTCTCATGCCTACTCAAATCCATTTTCCATCTGCATCGCATCTCTCAGTATCCACAAAACAAGAGGTACCCAGAAGGAAATGGATTTAGTTATTTTCCATTCATCTAACCTATTCTTGCTGAGCTCTTGTTAAGTCCCGAGCTCAGGAAGCATCAGGGATGTGAAGATGAGTTAGTGACTGTCCTTGACCTTAGGAAGGTCAGGGTCAGCAGATGGATAGTGTATAAGGTGATGGGTGCTGTGGAAATGGGAGAAGGGGGAACAACCACTTCTCCCAGGTAGGTCTGAACATGTTCCATGTAGGAGATTAGCTATGCATTTCAATACTAATTGAATTAAATCACCGAGTAGCTTCCTAAGGTGGTACCAGCTAATGTTTGCACACAGCTGGTGGCTGTTTGCTTCTTAGACGTGAAAGTATGGTAATTGTGTTACTCTAACTTCTGAGACCAGGTGCTTAGAACATACTAGATGACCACTAAATGTTGAATAAATAGTTTTTCTATATTTGTTTCTTGGGGATTTTGCATTTCATAGTTCGACCTTCGATTAGGAGGTATCTGCTGCACGGGGTAACTCTACTATCTGCTGAGTCAAGGAGGTGAATGGAAATACACATCCCATGGACGCTGATAACAAACTCAGTCTCTTGATGTCCCTAGGCTGGCTTTAGTGTTCCTAGTGGTTGTAGCTCCTACAAATCCTACCATATTTCTGGTGGCTGCAGTCCCTAGATGATGACTAATATTAACTTAGTTGTATCAGCAAGCATTTAAATACTTGCTAAGGGCTATCCAAATAGGGGCTGCACCAGACTGTATGTTTGGCCTGTCTGACCCAAGGAAGGACGGTCATGAGAAGGCTCTTCTCAGTTCTTTGGAGTGTTTTATATGAGGTAAAAAGGGTTCTTTGATGGCAGTATATAACACACTGAAACCAGATAGATGAAAGGCAGTCTTATGGTTACTCACACTTGGGAATGATAGGATGCTGCCAGCAAGAACCGCGGAGGAGACTGCCCCAGGGACAAGCTAACTGAGGCTCATTCTACAGGGACAGCTTCTGTATGGAAAACAGGGCGGGGATGACAGGGCTCAGGTGCTTCAAGAGGGGGTGTGTGATTGGAGGGAATGTGTGGGAACTGAGATGTAGTGACCCCTGTTCTGGCTAGTAACCAGTGCCAGTACCTGGCCCTGGACTTAGTAGAGCAGGTGTATAGTGGCCTGGAAGTGTGGTAGTGTGGTAAAGGATGTGATAGAGATGTAGACTTAATCAGCTGCTTTGGATGAAGAATTGGCCAGTCTCAAGTTAGGGTCTCAAAACCGAAAGAAGGCAGCATTTTAGGACAAAACATTGTATTTACATAGAAAAGACCATGGGACAATGAAATCCCACTTTGCTGTTAGTGATGGCCTCTGACCCTTTGTCACCAACTTCTCTACCTGTGTAGCAGAAAGGTTTTGAGTGCTTCCGAACAAAAGGAATTCTGCTGCAGCTTAGCAAGTTAGGTTACAGATAGTATTTCCATCGTACTGAAGAAATGAGACAGGCTCACAGACCTCAACTTCAAGTTACTTGTGATGGAAGATAGGGTTGGAACATTGGGGTTGGCCAAATAAACACTCTTGGCCTTTGTTTGAAGTAAAACCAATCTACAAGACCTGGCTGTGTTAGCCAACAGTGCTTTAGCACAGAGTTTGCACACCTTTTCTGGGGAACAGGTCTTAGAGGGAAGTGGCCTGTTTACCTGTCTTAGGGATTCCAGTTAATGTTAGCAATGCTCCAGTGGCTTTTTTCCCCCCTATGGTGAGTCAGTGTACCATCTAGCCAAGCAAGGGATAAGAGTAATGCCACAAACAAACTTCTGGGATTTTGGAGTCCATCTGTTTTTCTTTACTGGAAGCCATAAGTATGCAGGAATTAGGGGGAGGGGGTTGAGCTCCTATCAAAGCCTCCACTCATAACTCTGCAAAGCTGAGGTTTCAGTTTCAGCCTCCAGTTCCTCCTGAGCAGCTACAGCTCTGCTGGCCAGCCTTGCACCTGAGCGCTCTCAAATGTGGCAGCGTGGCTGGACCTGGACATTGAACAAGGGCAGCTAGGTCTAGGCCTCCAAACATTTCCCTTCCCAGTAAAGCTTATGTCTTGCTGGAGTGGCCCAGAGAGGCAGGTTCATTAAGGGAGACTGGACTGCATCTATATTTAGAACATTCACGTCCCAGGATACAGGGGTGGGGTGGTGGAATGTTATTCGTGGTAGGTGTTCTGTCTGGAAGCCTGAACATCTCCGTCCTTCTCATATCAGTCCCGTCTCATAAGTCATTGTTTATTTATTTATTTTTTTTAAAATCAACCAACTTCCACATTAAAAACCAAACCAAACAAGACAGAAGCCATCACCACTGCGCTTATTTTAGCAAGTTTATTTTTTTTAAGAAGATAAAAATCAATACTCTCCCTTGCACAGCTGATCCTGGGGGATGGACCACAAGAATCATAGTTAAATTGCTGCTAGTCTGTCTGTGTGAAAGAAAAGGTCAATATTTTTTTTTTTCTAGGATGAAAGCGTTTTGCTTTCCTCTTGGGAGACAAGAGAATGCGGAGGTGGTAAATTACTGGATTTTGTGCCCAAGTGATTCTGAGGGATCATTCTACCCTTTGAATGAAGACATTCTCCCACTCCCTGCCTGACTCTTCTCTTCATTTCTCACATGCTTAACTTGGAATTTCATCTGGTCTGTGTCACCAACTTATCCTTACAACTGCCCAGCACAACTAACCCCTAAGCTCTGTAATGTAGGATGCAGCTCTGAAGGCTGTCTGTGAGGACTTCAAGTAAGGGACTCTTGGTCATGCGGGGTACTTTGAGATTATGCTAAGGCAACAAACCTCTGATATCAACTGCTTCATACCACCACAGTCGTAACACTTACCCACATTGCATGTCCTCTGATGGTCAGCAGGGACCTCTGTTCATTGGGCTCATTCTGAGATCTTCACTGAAGAAGACCCATGTCACATTTGTCTTTGCAGTGGGATAGCTATAGGGCAACTGAATTAAGTCTCACTCTTAATGCTTTGCCTTTACAGGGTATGGATTGCTTACATTTCATTGGCCTACACCTGACATATGGCGTGTGCCCAGAAGGAAGATAGAATCAGATTGGATGTGAACCACTCTCAGGACCACCACAATGCCAATACCAATAAATTGGAGTTGAAAGCTCAAAAGGCTCTATGAGATACCCTCTTCTGGATTATTCCCAAGGCTCTTAAATTTCTGAAGAGTTCAAGGGTCTTTTCTCTAGCATAGGAGCCTTTTATATATACTCAGTCTCCTGGGAGTTTAATTGGTGAGGGGACCTCACTGCTTCTCAGGGTGACTATTGTGTGTCTGAGTGGCTCTTGGTGAGTTTGGAGCTAGGGCTCTGCTATCCTTGTGGTCCATGGTCCTGGTTATGAAGGTTCTCTCTCTCTCTCTCTCTCTCTGTCTGTCTCTAGAATGGGAGTATTATTCTTATTTGAAGAAGTTGAATTGTGGAATGAATGAAATACAATGAAGTCATCTATACTTGCTATATAACTGCAAACCAAGGCCCTTGCAGTTTTCTGACATAGGCTGATGAAAAACCAAAGGAAAAGTGAACAGTGTGTGTCTCTCTGTGTGTATATGATGATTGTAGATAGAAAAAGTATTAAGTAATTATGAGTACAAGTCTATCTACCCATCTATCCATCCATCTATCATCTATCTGTGTAGTATGTGTGTATGTATCTATCTGTCTATTATCTATCTATCTATCTATCTATCTATCTATCTATCTATCTATCTATCTATATCTATCCTGTTTAGTTTAGTTTAGTTTAGTTTTTCAAGTCCTGGCTGTCCTGGAACTTGCTCTGTAGACCAGGCTGGCCTTAGACTCAGAGATCTGCTTGCCTCTGCTTCTTGAGTGCTGGAATTAAAGTCATGTACCACCATACCCATCTTCTATTTAGTTTTTTTTTTTAACATTTAAAAACATATTTTAATTAAATAGAATTGAATCACATTCTTGTTCCCCTTTTGTAGCACCACTCCTCCCATAGACCCCCTCTTCAATACCTACAATATCTTCTTTGTCGTATTCCTTAAATTTATAAAATATTATAACAATAAAAATAAGTATTATAAAGGTTGTTTGATATAAAACAACAATCAATTTAACAGTCTTATGTAGAATCTCATCTACAGCAATAGTGAAAATACAGTTTTCTCAATATAAATTTTAAATAACTCCAAACATATTAGCTATATACTTAAAAATAATACATCACTA
>NW_022196904.1:58798083-58825516 GCF_008632895.1 Mastomys coucha
CTCCTGTATTTCTTTGAGGGTGCTATTTATATCTTTCTTAAGGTCCTGTATCATCATCATGATAAGTGTTTTTATATCTGAATCTTGCATTTCTGGTGTGATGGTGTGTCCAAGACTTGCTATGGTGGAAGAATTGGGTTCTGATGATGGTAAGTGACCTTGGTTTGTGTTGTTTATTTTCTTATGCTTGCCCCACGCCATCTGGTTAACTCTAGTGCTACCTGCCCTTGTTAAATCTGACTGGAGCCTGTCCTTCCTGTGATCCTGGTTGTGTCAGAACTCCTCAGAGTCAAGCTGTCTCTGTGATCCTGTGATTCTGGGATCCTGGGATCCTGGGCTTGTTAGATCACCTGGGAGTATGGTTTTCTCTGTGTGTTGTGGGACTGGCTGCAGAGCTTGTGCCCAAGGTCTGCTCAGAACACTAACCCAGACAGACCAGAAGGAACCGGAGTCACTGGGCTGGTGGAGTTCCTGTGTGCCTGGTCCGGCTGGTCCCAGTTACTTCCAGTGTTGTGACAGATGTTGGTTCCTGCTCACCTCTGATCCTGGGTATGTCAGAGCGCCTGGGAGTGGAGCTTCCTCTGGGCATTGTGGGACTGGCTGCAGAGCTTGAGCCCAAGGTCTATGCTGGACCCCAGCCCAGACAGCCCGGAAGGAACCCAAGTCACTGGGCTGGCGGAGTTCCTGTGTGCCTAGTCCCGCTGGTCCCAGTTACTCCCAGTGTTGGGACAGATGTTGGTTTCTGCTCAACTCTGATCCTGGGTGTGTTAGAGCGCCTGGGAGTGGAGCTTCCTCTGGTTGTTGGAGAGATGAACTCAGCTAATATCCACTTGTGATGGCTACTCATGTTTGTCAGATTGACTACATCTGGGATGAACTACAATCCAGAAATGGAGGGCACACCTGTGATCCAGATCTTGAGGCTAGAAGACACAGGTTTCAGATCCAGATCTTTACATGGAATCTAGCTTTTTTTTTTTTTTTTTTTTTTTTTTAAGTTGACACAGCTAGTGTCACCTGGGCAGAAGGAACATCAGTTTATAACATGTTCCCATCAGATTGGCTGTACGCATTTTCTTGATTGGTAATTGATGTGAGAGGGTCAGGCCCACTGTAAGTAGTTCCATCCTTGGACAGGTGGTCCTAGCTGAATAATTAAAAAAAAAAGCAGTCTGAGTAAGCCAGAGGGGAAAAACCAGTAAACTGAGTTCCTGCGTGGCCTCTACTTCAGTTCCTGCCTCAACTTCCATGGCGATGAACAAGAAGCAGCAGGGCTAAATGAACAGTTTCCTCTCCAATTTGGTTTTGGTCAATGTTTGAACACAGAAATAGAAAACTAAGCTCTCTATCTATGTCAGGATTCCTGGAGCTAAGTTGTTTTAAAAAGCCTTAGGGATATAGTGGTAAAGAAGATTATTTATAAATTACTCAGTAATATCAGTAAGGTATTTATTAAAAGATTTTTTTTCTATTTTTATCCTTTCTCCACTTCTAATTTACTGGCTGGAGTGTATCTCCTTCTCATTCTTTGCTTACTTACTTTAAATTATTCATGCCTCACTTTCTACCCATAGGTCTATATTTACCCTGTAGAATATTATGGGATTGCCCTCAACTTCAGGTATCTGGGGATTATTTTGAATTCCATGTTGTCTAACCCACCTTTTCAAATGAACGAGTGTGTGTCTCCCACAGCATCTAGCACTTAGGAAGTCCTTGCCACCTGGTCACTCTCCTCTTCCCTTTGGGTAATCTTGGAGGACCTTGGACCTCCACCTCCCACTATTTAAACTCAATATGCTAAATGAAATTCAGAAACATGTTGCTTGTCATTGCCCTTCATAAAATATTACAGTCATTGTGGACAAATGGCTGCAGAGGACATCTGGTTATTCTCTGAGTAATGGCGACAGAGCAAAGCAATGGCTCTTTGAAGAATGGCTAAAGGCATTCAAGAACAGTGGGCCAGCAGAATCTACAGCGGGGGTCAAGGGAATGCCTCGCCCGAATCTGTTATTTGAATAAGGAAACAGATAGTACCTTTCTTAGAAATTGGTTTGTTGAATGAAGGCAAGATGTTACAGCTTTATTAGTAAATTGGACAAGGTCTCACTATGTAGCACAGGATGACCAAGAACTTGCTGTGTAGTTTAGTCCAGCTTCTGGCTCATGATCTTCTTGCCTCTGCTTCCCACGTGCTATAAGTACAGATGTTCATTAGTGTGCCTGGCTTGGTCTGGTATTTATGTATCATTAGGCTCTTTTAAAAATAGTTCTCCATATACTAATTTAGAAATTATTTTGATAAACATTTCCAGCGACAATTACGAAATAAAAATAACAATAATCTGAAATCTCAAACTGCTGCTTAATAAAATTCATGGGAAATATGAATTGATCTTCCCAGTAAAAAACAGCTTTTGAAAAGTCTAAATTTGCACACAGGATTATAAAGCCGGAAAGAACTCTTGGTCCAATGTCTGGTTGCAAGTCAAAACGGTGTGAGTAATGCAGGCAGAACTTGAATGCTGCACACCCGGGGATTCAGTGCCGTTGGCATTCCCTTCAGCTTTCAGTCAGGGGCAAAAGTCCTACCTGCTGACTGTCCACAGGGGCCTCAGCCTTACTACAAGCTAGGTGAACAGATAGAGCTGCTGATGAAACAGAGACTCGCATTTCTAGCTGTGATTTTACTAATTAATCATTGAAAATGAGCCCTGCTTCTCTGTGTTGATAGGCCTTTCAGGTACCTTGTATTTGAAAACTTCCCTTCATGTATCTTTTTCAGCTTATTGCAAATCCTATTTATTTCTCTTTTCTTTGTGTGTGTGTGTGTGTATGTGTGTGCATGTGAGTATGTGTGCATGAGTGCAAATGTGTGTGTTGCACATACAAGTGTGTGTATATGCATGTGGAGAGAAGATAGCCCCAGGTGTCATTCTTCAGGCTCCGTCCACTCTGACGGAGTAGAAGAAGGAGCAGTCAGTCTTCCCCTCTCGTAGGGGAAGAAGTCACAACATAATTACTGCTCCAAGTCCCCACTTCTTAGCAATATTGCTTTGGATGTTTAGTCCCAGTACATGAACATTGTAGGACATAGACTTTCTAACATAATAGCAAGCCAATGTCACAAAAGACAGCTTGGAGCTAGCCTGGCCTTCTTTGTTCTGTGCACCCTCCGGGTTGTGATATGGGAACTGGCATCACCCAGTGCCCCCATTACTCTCCTCTGGCCACTTCACCACTAGATGTTAGGGCTCCGTCTCCTGGTTTTTGTCTGGAGGTCATGAGCTCTGACTGTAGTGGTCTAGAAACTGTGTGGGAAAGCCTCAGTGTCCATAGGAAGCCCATTTTCACCGACTCCTCCCATGGCTTTTCTTACTCAATTTCCCTGAGTTTCTTCTCAGATCAACTAGTAAAGTGCTTGTAAGCAGAGTTTAAATTTTCAGCACCCATATAAAAAGACAGCATGGTGGCCTGGACCCCTTATTCTAACGCTGAGAGGGCAGAGATGGGAGCATCCCTAAAGCTCACTTAAAAAATAGGTGAGCTTCATTTTCAGTAAAAGACCCTGTCTCATAAGAATAAGGTGGACAGTAATTGAAGAAGATGCCTATTATCAACCTTTGACCTCCACATGCACAAATATGTGTATATACACACATGAAAATGTATACACACATACATACAAACACAAAAGGAAAGAATAAAAAACCAAGTTAGGCTACTCTATGTCTCTCCTATCCATCCCATCCATATTTTCTTAGCATAGCCCTGGATTTTGTACTGGTACATGTTATTTCCAATGAGAAGTCTTGACAAAGGTAATGCAAACATGTATCCAGTTTGGCATCAGGAACAAGAAACCCTTTTCGAATCACTCCTAAATGAGTTAGCACCTAAGTACCTGGCTTCTCTTAGTCTGTGACTAATGAAGTGAAAAAAATAGTCTTACTGAAGACTTTTTTTTTTTTTAAAGGAGCATTCTTCTGACACATTATTTAGCAAAGTAAGTGTGATTTCGTGCCACCCCCTCAAGTCAATAGGAGTAGGGGTACATTTGTCAAAGGCCTTTCGCCTGTGTTTCTCTACCCATATTGTAGGTATTGTGATGCTGTCTCCCTCTAGTGGTGGGGCGAGGGCTGAAGGAACACCTAGTGCCTGGCATAAGATAACTTCTCCACTCTACATTGTCTCGTGGGATCTTGCAGTGGTTTGGTTGAAATATTCAGGGTTGTCTAAAATAAAGGCTGTAGATCTCTTCTGGTACTCTTTCATGCACCCTTAATTTGAAGAAATATAACGGATGACTGACAGATGCATAGTCAAAGCTAAGGTTTGAAGGGCCTGGGAAGGTACTTCAGTGAAGACTCTGTTTCACCCCTGGGAGCACCGTGGCCCAAGGGCAAAGACAGCAAGGGCACATACTGACACAGCTCTGATCTTTATCAAGGGCTCCCAGTTCTCTGTGGAAAGGGGCAAGAGCTGCCCAGGACTTGCCAGGGATTGATCTGCTGCCCCCATTGAATCCTTTCAAGAGTTAACGGGCGTCTGCTGTTTCTTAGGAAGAGAAAGCTTGGGCTTAGACAGGTTGTCACAAGCTCTTTATGTGGTTTGGGTCCTAGAGCCAGTGAAACTTCATAGAGTCACACACACACACACACACACACACACACACACACACACACACACACACACGTTCCTTCATGGAGCTTCTACACCAGAGACCATTGACCGACTGACCGACCACAAATCCTATTGACATGTTTTTCTTCTTGCATTGGAATAAACCAATACTTCTTGACCTGCACATCAGAGAAGGCAACTGACTCACAGTCATCAGGGCGTGCAGTACAAACACCTGGGGCCTGGGAGAGTTGCTTTCCTAGTCAAAGGAGCCAAATGAAAGGCAGCCGCCTCTCCTAGCTTAGAGGCTTTTCTTCCCAGTTCATAAGTTCTTGGAGTTGAATCTGTGTATTGTCAATGTTTTTTTAGAATGAACCCCACTGCTGGTTGAGGTGGGATTTGGATCTGTGTATAATTCCACTCAAACCCTTTCCACCTGCTCCTTCTACTGTCCTAAACAAGACTCCCTATCTTTAAGTCATCAGGTCTGGCTGCTTTAGCTCAGCTTGCCACACAGCACAGGAGATGCGAGCTTTCTGGTATAAATCTCTAGACATTTTATGGACCAATAATTTCCAAGGTGTATGTGGACTCTCACAGCCTGGTAATTACCACTGACCTCCTCCCTGGACCCTTCTCTGTAAAGAGCCGCCTCTCTGCACATCTCTGGCATCTCCTTCTCTCTAAGGCTGGACTTGAAACCACCAAGCTCCTAATTATCTATCCTGCTCAGAGAATCTCTGTGTGGGGTTCTCAGGCCAGCCTTTGATGGAGGGTTTGGTGTTGGGGTAGGGGGAGTCTAGTCACTGACTTTGATTAAAGAGCTTCGATGAATCAAGATAAAATGGACATCTCATTTATTTTTCACAGCAAACTAATCTCATGGACCAAACTTAAAGGTGAATTGTGGGAAATAAGTAAATCTGACCAAAATTTACTGTAATTTCTGTTTCAAATCACTGTTGTTTGATCAAGTGAGGACTCATTGAATGATTCAATGGAGTTTTTTTTCTTTTCTTTTGTACCCCAACAAAATCCGAGCAATTATTCTGGAACTCAAAACTACACTGAGTTTATTTACTGCCTCCCTCAGCTGGTGAACACCATCCACGAGGACCCGACCACTCCACAAACATCGTTTACTGCCCTGCTCAGCTTACACTTAGCCGGGAGAAAGTGGTCCTTGGTACTTACAAGGAAAGGGGAAATCCTGTTAGTCAGCCCACAAGGTACTCTGCAAACTACCACAAAACGTGTGATTCTCTTCTTTAATTAAACTCACACCTCTCTTGGGGGGAAAAAAGGAAAGACAGGGAAGAGGCCAAGCTTCGAGTGATAATTGTCTTTTCTTTGATTTTCAAAAGTGAAAGAAATAATAGGAAGACAGAAACTCACCTAGTCGATAAACTAGCCTATTGTTAATTACCCTCGGAACACATACATGTATTGATCTGAAAATCTTCTAGGTGGAGTGATTGACGGCCTTGAATCCCCATAGTTCAGTTCCAAGAGACAAGGGACTTGGTTTGCTGGTAGCCTGGGGCTAACAAGTAGGGCTCCTGGAGAAGTAGCAGGCCCTTACCAGTAGGTGGCAGCAGAGTTCCACGGATGGAAACAACTGCTCACATCAGTCCTGAGTTTCCCCCCAAACCTCGGAAAGATTGCAGAGTTCCTGACTTTCAAATCCACTTCCCAAGGAGCACAAGAGGTACGCTGTACATTCCATTTTGCACTTTTTTCATTTGGTTAGGAACTGGTAACACCACTTTCAGATTTATTCTTCACACACCCCTTCATTCCTCCTCTAGCTTTCTTTTTGTTACCTTTATAATTTCTCATGTAGCTATCATATCTACGTTAGGTAGGGTAAAGTATAGCTGAGCGATTTTTTTTTTAACTTGTAATTGTTCTTTTGTGGGCTATGATTATGACAGGAAAGAAAGTCTCAGACATTTTTTGAACAACTTGTGTGTTTCCTTTGGAAGTCACTTACGTAGTTGATGTGTATTGGTTTGATCATTAAAAGCACATCCTCATATAGATACTGCACAATAGACATAATACTGAATATGAATACAAGAATATATAGAATGATAGCTACACAGAATGATAGAATATATAAGTGATACAGAATGAAGTCAGCTGTGAGGCTTGCTTGTGCTCCTCAGCTCATGGACGATTTGTCAATATCAAACTGTTGAGACAACACCACTCATTCATTCATTCACTGATGCATTCATTAATTTTCCTTTTATTTTCTTATCTCCATTTTCCCTTGTGTTGTCTTCCCCTGCACCTTTCTCTTTACAGGATCAGAGTTTGTATTTCAGTACACCATCCTGTTTAGCAGCAGGCACTACTGTAAAATACGCACTTTTTGTGTGTGTGTGTGTGTGGGTTCTATTTTTCAAAAATAGAAAATAGCTGTTGGCTTAGTTGTGTTGTTTCTCCTTTCCCTACGAACTACTGTGCTTTAGAGGTCTGCTCATGCTGGTGTGCATATATACCTTCAGCCCTCCTGCTTCTGGCTCCTGCCCAGAGATCTTCCAGGCATGCAATGCTATCCACTGCCCCCTAGGGGTGGACCCCTGAACTGCTCAGGGTTCTCCAGATAACCGGTTTGTGATGGCTGTCTTAGCTTTGTCTCTTTATAAACTGGTGTGAGGATCTCAGGAAACTTATTTTTAACCTGACATCTTTACAAATGGGTATGCTCCTTTTGTTTCCACCACCAGTTCCTGTCCTACGTCTCCAGATCACGGAGTCAGTATTGTCTGGAGGACAGCAACATTCTCCATGTATTGAGATTTTCGTTCTTCCATTGCTTCATTCCACTTATCAGACTTCATTATATTTCATACGTTGAACCTTTTCATTTTCCATGAAACATTTCTAAATGTTTTATAAAGTCTTAAACCCATTTTGATTTTTTCTTAAGTTATCTTTCCTTGCTCTTGGTTGCTTGTGTAGGAAACATTATAATTTCTCTGTAAGTGACTTTCTACCTAGGGAGCTTTTTAAGTGATGCTGTTGGTTGTGACTGCATTGTCTATTGACTGTTGATTTTACTGGTAAGGGACACATTTGCTGAAAACAATGTTCATCTGCTTCTTTATCTCAACACTTCTTAGTTATGTATCGTTTCTTAAAAACACAAGCCATTTTAAACAGCATTAGAAATAAGAGTTACTCTTGTTCTACATCCAGTTAAAGGAAATGTCTAATTGTTTCATTAGGCAATTGCAATGTTTATATAAGCTTTGGGCATGTAAATGTTGTCAGGTTAAGGAAGATGTTTTCCTTTCTGCTTCGAATGTGCCAAGATGCTCACATGTCTGCTGAGATGATTCTATGATTTTTTTCTCTTACAGCTTACTAGTGTGGTACATGGCAGCCATGCATTCTCCATATACGGACACATTTTTACATGTCTAGAAGAGATGCCACTTTGGTGATAGAAAAGCTGAAATTTTTCAGAAGAAGTTCATAGAAATAACTTTTCTCACATATATTTTGTAAATTATATATGTATACATACATATATACATATATGTATATATATTTAAATGTATGTTCTTATAAAATTAACATTTTTCTGTGTTAAGCCCTGGTCAGTAAATGAGATCCAGGGATACAAGACCTCTGTTAACTTTGGTCTCTGTTTTCCGTGGTCAGTTTTCAGGCCATCTCTTGGATGCTGCTGGATACACATGAGGTAGGAGCTGCATAAATCACTGTACAGATGAATTGGACTTCCATCAAACTGTACAACGGATAACATGCAGCTCTGGTTCACTAAGGAGATTTAGAAAATGCTGGCATTACTTGGGTATGGCTCACATACTTTGGTCACATAGGCAGAGTTATAAACCAATTAGAACAATATATACTTGGCAGAATAAATATTTCAAAACTCTGCCTGGCCATTATTGAAATAATGACAGTATATTTCTTGTTATGACTTTTTTTTGAAAAAAAAATCTAAATTTAATAGTTGCATACCTGAAGGAGGAGAAGACGCACTCTGAAGAACTCAACCAGGTAAGCAAGTAAGAAGTCGCAGATGAAAATTTTACAAGAATTAGGTACATTCAGAATATTGGATTTACATCTATAGTCGAGGTGGTTTTTAACCTGCAAATAAGTCTGGGAAGAAATAACAACTTTGGATACCTGAGATGAAGTAATTGGATTTTCTGATTTCTCCTCTCACCTAATTGGATGTGCAAATGATCTGTCTGCACAATGAACTTGTGCCCGTGGCTCTTCCCTCTGCATCGCGTGGCAGAAATGTGTGCATGTGCATGAATTTGCACCAAATCACATGAGATTTCCTTTCCTGCAGTGAGATCTCAGGAGCCCTCAGAACACACACAGACACACACAGACACACACACACACACACACACACACACACACACACAGCTTCTTAATTGGACTGGTTATTACAACATTCTCATGTCCTTTCCTGGTACTTTTACTTGACCCAACATAAAAGCAGAGGACAGAGATAAGGTGGTGCCTATTAAACAGATGGCGTCCCGGGAGCATTAGCTGTGCACTGATGTAGGAGTTGTGGTCAGCAGAGGCATCGTTATTATGTATAACTATAATATTTGCCTGTGTGTTTCTAACACCTAGCCTTTGGGATGTTGTTGATTTCCTCTCAGCCCCTCCCCGCGCCCTGCACAGTGAGGCTGTTCAGTACAGACTGTACTCTGATCCTTTGGGAAAATCTCTCTGTGTCCCAGAATCCTTTTTAGAGATTTGCATATCAATGAATATCACTGCGGACTTCCATATGAGCTTAGCTACACTACTGGAGAAATCTGAGTTAATGGTCTATGCTCACTATTTACCGCATTAAATGACAGCAGTGTTGAGAAGGTCTAACCAGGTCTGCAGGGCAGCCGTTCTGGAAGCCCACAGGGATTTTTCAGAGATGGGGGTGATTTCTCTGCAAGGCTTAGATGAGGGTCTAGTCCTGGCCTGGGGAAGAAGGGGTAAGGAGGCTGCAGGCCAGGAGGGATGTGAGGTAAGAGAGTTAAGTGTGTGAGTACAGGAGGCATGCTGGGAAAGAGAACATGGCAGGAGGATGGGAAGCAGAGGAGCATGGGAAAGAGGCCAGACACATGATGACTTTATTTTAATGGGTATCTTCATTGCCACTGATGCAAGTTCTACTTCTGTGTGACTCTTTACCCATGATCTCTGTTGGTCTGTAGAGCTGCCTCATTGGCTGCTGTCTTTACAGAAGGTTAATGGAAGGGCAATCTCTCCAGAAATGATTGCACCTAAACCCAGGGCATGTTTTCATAGTTAGGGTAGATTCTTCCCTCTTGTTATTCCTTCTGCTTTGGAACTTTATCATGATGGAAATTTTATAGGAAACTAATAAAGAAATAAGTGCTCTGGTGACCCTAGGGTTTGCTGGAGACTCAGGACTCTGCGACCCTCCTGGCGCCAGTTTTCATGTGCATGCCTGAAACAACACTCACTAATAATGGTGTCACACCATAAGCTGGTCACTAACAAGCTTCACTCTGGAGGAAAAGGCAGCAGATTTTCATTTGGAATTTACATTATTTTACTTTTCTACTCAAAGACTAAGAATGCATATAGCATAGATTCATTCTGATAAGACTATCTGTAAGTTCTGGCTTGCCTGGCACTTCATAGCACACAGAGTATGTAATATAATGCAGGAATCTTGGTGTACAAAAGGTATGGAGTCCCTGGGACCAAGAGAATACAGAAAGAGAATGTGCATCTTTTGAATACTGGCTATATCCTTGATGCTATAGAGACTTCCTGTTCATGATCTCATTCAATATTTTCTGTGATCATGTGGGGACTATTATTTTCCCTTGTTTCTGGTTATAGAAATTGACAGCCAAGGTGACTGATTTAATGCTGAATAAAGGATTATATCTTTTTACTATTATGTGTGCACTGTGTCACAGTAAACCAAATGGCAGTGTAATTGACTCCCCACCCCAAGTCATCCCACATGAACTTTGAACCATAAAGAGTAAAACCACATGCTCATCAAGGGCAGGATAATCTCTTATTCACCATTGACCCACTAAATTCTAGCTTTGGGCCAGTCATCCCATGGTTGAAAATGATGGATGGAATCTGAGAGAAAGAATGGGTTGGGGGGGAGAGGGTTAAAGAGAGCTAGGAAAGGGTAGAATGGAAGAGAAGAGGAGGAAAGGGGAGGTGGAAATGAGCACAAATTAAATCCTAAACTGCAGCCTAGGAGATGACTGCTGCAAATGAGCACCAGTCATGGTGAAGTATATTTCGCTGGATGGTGGAACTAAAGCCAGAAGATGCATCACTGTATCCGTAAGTCAAGAAGAGAACACCCAGATTTCTATTCCTTGATGAGACCGAGGAACATAGACTAGGCTTATCTTCTTCCTGGGAACAACTAAAAACAAACAAATACCAACCATTTTAAAGTATAAGGAATTAGGTTTTCATTTTTATCTTCTGGTGCTGGAGCAAGAATTTAGGCCTTGCATTTGCTACATGAGAATTCAGTCACAGAGCTACATCTTTAGATAAGAGCATGATTTTTAAGACTTTAGTGAACAGACACTGGTCCTTGAATGGGGGGAAAACAAACTAAAGGGATCATGTAGTTATTCCAGCCAAGGGCCTGCAGGGCTTCCAGGGACATTGCAAAGAGAGGAGATCACAGTAGTTTTATGTGTTTGAAGAGATGGCAGAAAGGGTGAGTAACTAAAGATCATATAGTAAAATAATAAAAATGAGGTGAGAGAGGGAGGGAGGGAAAGAGGGAGAGAGAGGGAGAGAGGAAGAGAGAGAGAGAGGGGGGACCTCTAAGTATGTTGTGGACCTGTATGAGTATCCTTTGAGCTTTCACTTGTAATTCATCAATATTTTTATGTGAGCAAAGGCATTGGCCTCAGAGCAATCACAACTCTCCCACAGAGCCAAGGAAAGTTTATGTTATTCCCAGCTAGAGTGGCTTCAAAATTCAAAATGCATAATATTCAACTGTATTTTGTGTTAATCTTAGGGCCAGGGCAGTGTTTAAGAATACTTATTTAAAGGCCCAAACATGGGCTAGACAAATAGGTGACTTAGTGACTAAGTTCATTGGTGTTTCTCCAAAAGACCTGGGTTCAAACCCCAGCACCCATATTGTTGTTCACAGCAATCTGTAACCTCAGTCCAGGGGATCTGATGTTCTTTTCTTGTTTTCAAGGACACCAGGCATGTAAGTAGTGTGCACATATACAAGCAGACAAAACACCCATGTACATAAAATCAATCAAATAAAAAAAAATCTAGCTTACACAACAGCAAAATTTGTAATGTTCAAAATACTCTAAAAATAGCAGTCATAAAAATAAATTGAAAAATATGACTTATAAATAAGTCAGAAGTTATCCAAATCAGATGCAGAAATACCACAAGTACTAGAAAGGTGGTTTAAAATTATCATTGTACTTAGATATGTGGTAAGCTGAAAGAAAGAGCAGTCATGATAAGTTAGAGCCTAAAATAAATAAAAACTACAGTGTATGAGATAAAAATACACTGGGTAGAGTATCCACAAGTTAGACAGTAGAGAAGAAAGACTGGTGAATTTGAAGATACAGCTACAGTAACCCTGAAGATGTAGTAACCATGAAGATACAGTTGTCAGAAGACAGTGGAAGACATCTTTGACTTTTGGAGATCATATTTTAATTACAATGTTCCCTCATTTCCTTCCCTCCCTCCACAACCTACCATACACTCCTCCCTCCTCTTCTTCACATTCATAGCCTCCTTTTCCAGTGGTTTTTACTGCATGCATATATGTATCTGTATATACACATATATTTCTCAATATAACCTGTTGAGTCCATATAATGTTACTTGTATGTATGCTTTTAGGGCCGATTGTTTGGCCCTGGATCACCATTTGGTGTGCTCTTCCCTAGAGAAGACTCCCTCCTGTTCCTAGCTTTACTGAGTCACCTATAGCTCTTTGTGTAGGGTTGTGGCCTTGTTTTTTTTTCTCATCTAGTTTTCCATGTCCAGAGATGTCCTCCTTGTTCAGCTCACAGTTGATAAGTCATGTTGGTGACATTACAGGTAAAGCTTCTGATGTTACTAGAAGACCCAATTTCATAACATTCAGCCCTCAGTCTTTTTAGAATGTTTCCACTCCTCTTCTGTAACTTTCCCTGAGCCTTAGGTGTGGGAGTGTTTTGTAGGTGTATCCACTGGGAGTGGGTTCCACAACTCTACATATTGATTAGTTGTGGTTTTCTGTATTTGTTGTGGTTTCTGTCTGTTGCAAAGAGCCATTGCCGTGATAAGGGGTGAAGACTACACTTTTCAGTTTGTATAAGGACAAATATTTATAGACTCTTACTATGGATTATACTGGTTTAGTAAATCAAGGGTTTTAGATTCTGCTCCAGTGACCATGATTCTGTTAGTACCGAGTATTTATCTAGGTGTACTATACCAGGCATGGTTTCCCTTTTGTTCAGCAGGTCTTAAGTCCAGTTACAGAGCAGTTGGTTACCACCAAAGATTAGATTGTTTTAGAATCAAAATAGTCTAAACCATGTTCAGTCTGGCAAGATTTAGAACATGAAAACTGCCTATGGACAGAGAGGTACCCAGGCAGTAGTTAACAAAGGTCACCACATGGAGAAGGGGTAGGGATTGGCTAATGTGCTCAATTGCAAGTGAACAATAGAATTAGATCAGACCTGGACAAGGAATACCTCAACTCTGATCACCCATCCATGAACTTTGACATGGAAGCCAGAAGGCACTAGCGCTAGTTTGCCATCGGAAGGGCCTCCGATTCACTTAAGTTTCCAGTCAAACAGATGGCAGCTTTGGAAATATGATCACCTCACCTCTTGAGAAATAGGGAAAAGATAAATATCTCTGCCCACTAGTTTATGGCCATTACCACATACAGTCAGGCAGTACTGGGCAAACAGGTGCTGAGAGGAACTACCCAAACTCTTTTCTTTTCTTTCTTTCTCTTTTTTAAAAGATTTGTTTACTTTTTATTTATATGAGTACACTACAGCTGTGTTCAGACATATCAGAAGAGAGCATCAGATCCCATTACAGATGATTGTGAGCCACCATGTGGTTGGTGGGAATTGAACTTAGGACCTCTGGAAAAGCAGTCAGTGCTCTTAACTGCTGAACCATCTCTCCAGCCCACCTCTTTTCTTTGATTCAATTTTTTTTTATACAATATATTTTGATCATAGTCTTTTCCTTCTCCCAACTCCTCTCAGACTCATCCAACTTCATATTCTCTCTTTATCTTTTCAAACTCCACAAAAATGAAAATTAAATCAATCAAACAAAAATCTAGTAAGACCAAAATAGATGTCCAAATCAAACCAAACCAAACCAAACCAAAATCAAACCAAAACCAAACCAAAAGTCTCCCCCTGAGAATAACCCCATGGAATTAGTTTTGTGTTGCCCAACTACTCCTGGACCTAGGATTGTCCTGGACTCTGGTTGTTATACCCAATAACACTCCATTGGAGAAAACTAATTTTCCCTTTTCCAGTGGGTAACAATTGTAAATAGTTTTTTGGTTAGGGGTAGGACAACTATGTCTACTTTCCTCTCTCAGTTCTGGGATTTCCTCTGGCTTGAACTTCTATAAGTCTTGGGCCTCCGCCATTGTCCCTGTGAGTTCTTACGTGTATCAGTCCTGTTGTGTCTGGAAGACAGTTTTCTTGGATTCAACCATAACCTCTTCCCATTACTTTGGAAGCTAGGCATTTACTGTTATCTCATATATTATTTCCCCATAGAGTCAAGTGTAAAGATACTTTGTAGTGTAGACAATGCCTGGAGAACTGATATTTGCAGTGGTTGACATCCTTACTCTGCTGATAAGAAACAAGAATCTCAAAGGGGTGAATCATAAGCCTGATGCTACAGTGTAGGGATATGGCCCAATCTATGGTTCAGAGTCAGCTATTCTAAGTCAGTTAAGCTAGGACCTATTCCATTGGCATCTGTAGTAAGTTCAGATTTCAGAGTTAATGGAGGAAGAGTCAGGACCATGAAAGGCAGCCACACACAGCCTTTGAAGTGCACCTGGGCTGGGTTTGTGTGTGAAGGGACGTTTCCTCCAGCATGAGATCTTTCAGAGACTGAATGAAGCTGCCTGTCTGGATGACATTGCTGAGCAATGAATGAGAAGCCTATGATGTGGTATGGAGAACTCTGAAGAGCAAGCAGCAGATTGGAGTCTTACAAGGACAGGGATTATTTTAGTGGTTAGCAGATGCCAACAGCAGGTATACAAAGTGGATAGATGCTAAATTGGACATGTTCACTTGGGGTGTTAGGAGCTTATGCATTTTGTAGACTTAAATGTAAAAATATTTGGGTTTTATTTGCAGCATGTAAACTCATTGAATATGTTAGAGTTTCAGGTTGAGGAGATGTAGCTCCTCAGCAGAACACTCATTTAGCATTCATCAATCTCTAGGCTCAATCCCTAGCACCACAAAATCAATTAAAAAAAAAAGAAAATTCAAGTTTCAGCTTTGAGCTACTGGTCTTAATCTGCTGCAGAGAAATAATTAAAAAAACCCTTGCCCGTGCCATTTATACAATACTGTCAAATGTCATATTGATAAGCTGACTACTTGTGGTTCTATTTCTATGGGATGATCTCTTTGTCTTATCTGTCTCCTTAAGAATGTTCTAGCACTGGCCTTGTCGGATATCAATGGGAGGAGAGGCCCTTGGTCCTGTGAACTCTTCATGCCCCAGTGTAGGGGAATGCCAGGACAGGGAAGTGGGAGTGGGTGGGTTGGTGAGCAGGGGGAGGGGGCATGGGATAGGGGGTTTTCAGAGGGGAAACCAGGAAAGGGGATAACATTTAAAATGTAAATAAAGAAAATATCTAATAAAAATAGAATATTCTAGCACAGTACACTACTCTGTTTGAACCTCTCAAAGAGCATTTCTTACATTTCATTTTGTATTGGGGCTAATTTCCCTAAAAGGTTGTATTTATGATTTTGAAACTGTTGAGAACAGAACCCTTTCCCTTCTAAATTTTAAAATTCATACAGGGCCAGTGTGATGCTGTTTAGAGAAGCATGAGAAAGAAGCTGCTGGCTGGCTGCTGGTATCCCCAAGCTTCCTCCCATATCTCATAGCTGCACAGGGACCAGTGTCCCTGAAGCCCTAATGTATTGCCTCCCTTCACTCAGGGGTATGGTCCATCCTAGTGGATGCCTGAAACCAGAATATTCAGCTGTACATATAACATCTGAGCTGTACTACAACCATGTAGGGATGCTTTGGCCAACACTGGACCACATATGGCTCAGCAATCCTGTGTGATTACATCGTTTGGTGATGTCATAACCAAGAGCATAACAACACACCTCAAAATATGTCATTATTGTTAAGTGATATAAGACTGAATTGTCTTGTTTTGGTACACACACACACACATACACACACACACACACAATATGATAGTGTTTAATTTATTAGTTTAGTCCCCAAGGTGTTAGTACTAATGGTTAATAAAATAAAAGAATTGATTTTTAAATATGTATTTTTGTTGTTACAACATAATTCCATCATTTCTCCCTTTTCTTTCATCCTCAACCCTTTCCATGGACCCTGCCTTTGCTCCCTCTCAAATTCATGGCCCCCCTTTCCTTAGTCTTTGCTGTTGCCTATATGGAGATATGCACAATCATATAAACACAACCTGCCAACTCCCTTAAACAGTGTTGCCTGTTGTGTATGATGTCAGGTTGACCACTTCGACTGGGGCATCAGTCAGTTATGCCCTTCAGACTCATTCAATGACAAAGTCTGTGGCTCTGGTGATCTTATAATACCTTCTATATGCCGTGTACCTTAGAAAAACACCTAGGTCTGAGCTACCTCACCTTCCTTGGGGAGGTGTGTTATTTTATCCTTTTGGAAAATAGGAGAAACTGAAGCCCAAGAACTAATCAGTGGCAGAACAGGGACCCAAATCAAAGGTTCCCGACTTTAACTGAAATCCTCTGTTTTGGTCATTTGATTTTAATCCCACAAGTAGACATGCAATCACATCTATTTCATTGACCCCATACAAATGTGATATGACTTCCATGCTAGGTGGGCATCCTAAGACTGAGCTAGAGCAGCCAAGTGACTTGCTTAAAGTCTGGAAAAAGAACATGCATCTTTCTGAGCCCAGTGCCTTTCCTTGCTGTACTGCCAGAGTAAGCCTTAGAGTAAAACGCGGTCTTTATTGAAACCTTGAAGACGCATCGTAACTTTCACTGTGGAACTTGTCTTTGGAACATAGAGATGACCCAGTTCTGGTTACAAGTGACCTTGAAAGCAACACACTGGCTCCAGAATATTCCCCCGGGGCCCTGGGGAAGGGGCATAGGAGACCCTGAGGCAGTCCAGCTGCTTCCCTGAGAAATACAGTTCTGTGTCTTCCCCTGTTGCCCAGAGACAGCTGGAGGAAGTCCTGTACCTCACTCCTTCCCTTTTCAGTCTTTAAGCCCAGAGCCGTATGCTGGGTAGTGTGGAAGGCTCTCAACCTCCAACTGCTTGGGGACTTGTCACTTTATTTGCTCATATCCCCATCAATGCAGAATAAATCATCTATGCATGTCAAATAGGCATTCTTAAAAAAAAAAAAAAAAAAAAAACCTATCCAGCTTCTATTGATGGTCCCAATTGTGAGAGCTCAATGTGGGCTATTTCTTTAAGAGCCAGAATACCATTCTCTGAGTGTGACACCATTTCAATGTGTCCCAACGATGAGAGATTTATATTTTAAGCCAATCACCCATACAATTAGGAGAAAAACCACCAAGGTGTCAGGTATCTCCATATAAAACATCAGCAAGTCAGATTAAATGTCTAAAAGTGCTTCAAAAAATTGTTCCCATGTCACCAAGAAGCAGAGAGCGGAACTGCGGAGCATTTACAAAGCAGGAGCTGACACCAGGCATATTTGAACACCATGAGATATGGTATCACCAGGGACAGAGTGTGAGTTTAGTTAATAATGAATGACATAGCCCATAAAATACCATTACACAGTGTTCAGGGCCCAAGAATGATGACATAATTATTAGGAGACTGGGAGATTAAGATACGATTTTTAAAAACATGACAGGGGAGGGTGTAATTGGGGAGACAAAATACACAGGAAATTTGTAATTTACATGTCAAAATACCTTTTTCATGTTTTGATTGGATTAGACGCTGCCTTTCCACTCCATTTATCCTGACTTCAATTAGAGGCAGCCGAAATGACATCCCACGTTCATATTCTTGACACCCGCTGCTCATGGGCACTTTCTAATTCTAACCGACAGGAAGGGGGAAAGGGAAACTACGTTTTGCCTCTGTCATGCACTTTTTACTTAACCCCTAATTTGCTTCTAAATGAGCCTGTCACCGAGGTTTTCAGGGCTGTGTACACAGGCTGCCACGCCTGGTCTGGGTGGAAGCTTCAGCCAGAACCCTGTTGCAAACTGATAGGGAACCTAGAGATTCCTGAGCAGAAGATGCAAGGATTTCTTCAGAAATGGGGAGGCGGGGGGGTGCGGTGGGGAGGAGGAGGACACATATGGTGTGTGACTGTCTTGTAGCGAATACTCCAAGTTGAGTTTATGGGCAAGCAAACATGTTCTTCTGTCATTTGCTTTAAATGTATTAAAGTGACTAGATGCCCGGTCTCTGTTGATATACTTTTTCTGGATAAGCCTATGGGCATGCTCCAGTCAGTAGACTGAATAGAAAAGGTCTACTTTCACCAGTTTGAGTGGGTAGTACTTGATCAAGGGGCCAAATAGAAAAAAAAAAACCAAACCACAGGTAGGTGAATTTATATCTCCTGCTTGAGTTGGGACATTCATTTCCTCCTGTCCTCAGGTATGGATTGGAGTTCTTGGTTCCCAGGCCTTAGGGCTCTGACTGACATTTACCAGAGGTTTACCTCACTCTCTACCTTGCATGTGATCCATCTTGGTGTTTCTAGTCTTCTTAATCTTGTGATCGGTTCCCAAGTGTCTCTCTCGAGGTCCCCCTGGTTATATGTACCACTGGGCCTGTCCCTCTGAAGAATCTTAATACATACACTCCTTTACTTGCCTGGGTTCCTTTTCTACTGGATTTCACCTGAGGCAGGCTGAACGCATTGGGTGGAGGTAAGTCCTAAGGTTTATGTTTTACCTTGGATTCCTGCTGCCTCCCTCTCCCATAGATGCAGTGGTCTATGGCCTGTCTGAAAACCATTAGTGAAATATTCAGACTTTTTTTGTTGTTGTTGTTCTGTTATGAGTCTTATATCTAACAACTTGAAGGCACTAAGTATCCAGCTGGCAATGATCATTACATGCAAGGCATAAAGATATTATTATAGTCTCATTTGTTTGATGGAAGAGTCTCTACTATGCTTTTTATCATCTTGATATTTTTCTTTACATCAGATGTGATGAAACTGCTAGAACTAGGCACATTTCTGAATATATATCAGTGAGGAGTCTCTATGAAGACCATATGTGTTCTGAGTAACTGGTAAGTATGTACCTGCCTCCCATTTCTGAGGTGTAGTTACTGTTTTGAAGAGTAAAGTTTCACTTCACCCTCAGGCCAAGTATGTGCCAGATGATAAAAGTGGCTGATTCTCCCTCCAGGTTCTCTGCATGATTTCTCTTACCAGCCTTGCTTACTGACTGGTGGTCAGCAGCTTTAAGCTGAATGCTGTTCATTTGGATTGTTGAGTGGCTAGTTTTGTCAAGTTCTTAAGATGACAACAGTACACAGACCTTTAATAAGAGAAGCTAGTCAATGTTCTGGGAAGACAACAGAGTGAGGATGTTGGGTCTCCTGGTGACTGATCCTATTTTATCATTTGGTAATTGGGTTGCAATGGGCCTCAATTGAAATTGAGGCAGTAGTAAGGCTTACTGTAAATTGTATAAGTGATGAAATAAAGGATGTGATGAAATAAAGAATGTTAAGTGCTCTGCAGGGTTGGTCTAGTGAAGCACAGTTGCTCCCTCTGTGTACGCAGAAGACTACCTGCACAAGCAACACAGATACCACAATGCAGGCTGCTCAAGACCCTGTGGAAAATATCATAGTATTTAAACATAGTCAACACATATGCACACTAAGTCTAAGTACTCTAAGTCATCGCTAGATTGCTTATACCTACTGTCATGGCAACACTGTCATGGCAAAATTGTTCAGGAAACAGCAACAAAAAGGGACAGGTCCAACTTTGTGCTAATTTTCAACAGACTCCATTGAGTCTTTGGGGGTGGAGCCAATGTGAGTTGATATTGAAGTCCAGATGTGCTTGGTAAAAGTTAACTGTCACCATTATTTCGTTTTCAGCCTCATTTCCTGACCACTCATATTGGTCAGTAGCTCCACCCCCAGTCACAGAAGAGCCTCCAACGGATGGGTTGTGTTAATAAGAAACTTCCGCAGGTGGCACAATTTCAACTGTTTTGTGGACTCTCATCTCTGTAGAAGGGCATCCTTTCGTCATGTTCACATGATTTTGAAGAGTACAATCAGAATTAAGACTCAGTTACTAAAAACACAGTGTCGTAGCAAATCTACTCTGTTCCCCAACTTCCAGCACAAAAGTTCCTAGATCAGATATGTCGGGAATGATGTAGTGAATGGCCAGAGTGAGGCAGACAAAACGGAAATGCTCCTTAGTGTTCTCTAGAGTAACAGTACAAAAGATACATATATTTCTACCCATCCATCCACCCATCCATCCATCCATCCATTTACCCATCCATTCATCCACCCATCTATCATCTATCTACCCACCCACTCACCCATTGACCCACCCACCCACCCATCCATCTACCTATCCATCCATCCACCCATCCATCCATCCATCCATCCATCCATCCATCCATCCACCCACAGAGATTCACAGTTTTATTCTAAGGAATCCTTTCAGTTAAGGCAGCAAGAAGTTCACATAGATTTGATGTTCTTGCATTGACTCTAGATCCAGTCTGGAAATTCAGGAAGAGTTTCTGCTGATTTCTTGAAGCAAAAGCATTCTTCTGGAAGTTTCATTCTTTACCCTTAGGGCCTTCAAGGTTGGATGTAACACACTCTTACTGTAGGAGTAATCTGCTTTACCTAAATCCTACCATTTTAAATATTAAACATGTCTGAAAAAAATTTAACAGCAATATCTAGACTTATATTTGATCAAATAATGGGGCATCATGTCCTAGCCTGGTCGCACTTAAAATTAAGCACCACAGGAAGACCCCCAAGTTGATAGGAAGACCCCCAAGTTGATGTGTGAACGACCTTAAATTTATTCCACTTAATATTTTCCCCTAATTTGGCAGAGGAAAAAACAACAAACTAAGGGTATAGAGGCTAGTGAGAATTAAAATTGTTCTTCAGTTTGAAGCTTGGTCACTAGAGAAATATACATCATTAACTACTGGCAGCTTCCTTCTCAAATGCTGCCCAGATTTCATTGGTACTGTTCAAATGGTCTTTGTTGACAACAGAGAAATTGAATCAGAACATGTAATGCACATGGTCAGCATTCTCAGAGGCCCTACATTCCTGTCAGTGATTTCCTGGGTATTCACTGGCTCACAATCTTGACAACAGTTAAAGTGCTACACAATGGAAATGAATTGGGTGTCTCTGATGGCAGAGGAAGAGTGGATTGTCTCTGTGCAGGAGATGACTCAAGGTTGCCAGTCTTGCAGATTCTAAGCTGAAATAAACTATTTTTTTTATTGGTTATTTTGTTTATTTATATTTCAAATGTTATTCTTCCTCCCTGTTTCCCCCCAGAAAGCCACTACTACCTCCTCCTCCTGCCTCCATGAGGGTGCTTCCTTACCCACCCACCCACTCACTCCTGCCCCACTACCCTATCATTCCCTTATGCTAGGGCATCAAGCCTTCACAGGACCAACAACCTCCCTCACATTGATGCCAGGCAAGGCCATCCTCTGCTACATATGCAGTAACCATGGATTCCTCCATGTATATTCTTTGGTTGGTAGTGGAGTCCCTGGGAACTCTGGAGAATCTGGTTGGTTGATATTGTTGTCATTTCTATGGGGTTACAAACCCCTTCAGTTCCTTCAGTCTTACCCCAACTCCTCCATTGGGGTTACTGTGCTCAGTCTGATTTTTGGCTGCAGGCATCCACATCTGCATTGTTAAGGCTCTGACAGAGCCTCTCAGGAGCCATCTACATCAGGTTGCTGTCAGAAAGCACTTCTTGGCATCAGCAAATGTCTAGGTTTGGTGTCTGCACGTGGGATGGACCCCAAGGTGGGGCAGTCCTTGAAGAAGTTGTTTGAACAGTCAATATTGAGATGAGCATTAAACTCATTTCTGCTTTGGATTTGAGTTTGATTTTATTCTACTGAAACTGAAGTAACTGCTGTGTAATCTCCAATCTGCATTGAAAATATCCATGTTATCTCCCTACAAGATCTTGTTCCCTATTCAAGTGTCTTGGTGCCAATGAGCCATTCTACCTTCAAAATCTGCCTCTATCTAATTCTCAACCAGGCAACTCCACACTGTCTTCCATCATGGTCAAAAGAGCCTTTGAATACAACTTATCTCTCCTATGTCTTTCTAATCCTGAAAACCATTCTTCCACCCATTTTTCAAAACCATGTTCTTAACTAAAATAGAATTACATTACTTTTTCTCCTTGCTTCCCTCCTTCCAGGCCCTCCCAGCTACCATTCTAGAAGACCTTCCATGTTCTATGAACTCTCAAGTTGATAGCCTCTTTTTCATTGGTTACCATTATACAGACATATGTATATGTGTTTGTGTATGTATAAATATTATGAATACACCTTGCTGAGTTCAAAAATCCTCCCTTTCACATTACACATGCACTGTCATCGCCATTGTGCCAATTTTGTTGATGCAGTCACTTTTTAGAAGAGAACACTTGCTTCATAGAAAACTTCCTGGCAACCGACTTATGGCTTACAGTCTTTCTGCCCACTCTTCCAAGATGTTCTATATCTGAGATACAGATACTGAAGCTGTGATATTGATGTATTTATTATGCCTCTTCTCCATAAATCTGTTTATCACTTTATCATGTTCTATTATGTCTTTCTGTGGTATTCTTCATTTCCTATAAAGGCTTTTTTGATAAGGGGTGGTAGTTATACTTATCTGTGGACAAAAGTATAAGATTTAGAATTCAGTAAGGAATTATGCTGGTCTAACAAAGTGGTAAGAGTATGTCCTTTAACAAGCAATGGATAATGAAAATGTGGTACATATATGTAATGGAGTACTAGTCAGCTAAAACCTATCCTCAACCCTTCTCAGGTGACCAAGAACCTGAGACTAGACAGGCTCATTGGTGGCCCTTAAATCCATTTAGATTCTGGTTAGTTATTCCACAAACTTTGTCTTGTTGCACCAGCAGGCAGGACACCATTGTAGACTGAAGGGTTTGTGGTTAGATTGATACTTACCTTTCTTTTTTGGCAGTGTGGAGAGTATCTTCCAGTACCATGAACACTAGTCAGTAGGCTGAAGGCTCTATGTGGGCACCAGCTAGAATTCTTTGTGTTTATTGAGTTGTGTAGGTGTTGTCTTCAGTAACAGGACCTAACTGTCAGTTTGTGGAGAACAACCTATAGCCTCGGAAGTAACCTGAGTTGTTTGGGAGTTTCTACCGGGACCATTTGTTCAACAACTTGATTATGTGTAACCAATTTTCAGAACTGGGAGCTTCATTTGGTGATGAGAGATATACAGTTGGGGCTCTGTTTCCCTCATTATTTGGTGATTCCATTTAGATTACAGTTGTGGATTTGGTCCTGAGTGTGTAAACATGTGTTCTGCATGTATATGTGTTCCCTATCCTCTTTTTTTTTTTTGGCTTTTTCTTCATTTTTTGTCTTATTCTGCTTTGTATCCTTTTATTTTATCTTGTTATTATTAAAATTTTTTTTTTTTTAGATGTCTGAATTCTCATGAGAGAGACAAAGAAGAGGTGGGGATTTAGGTGAGTGTGGAGGTGGGAAGGATCAATGGGGAGGATCCATTTTATTTATTCTTTCAATACTGGTAAATGAAGCTGGAACTTTATGCATACTCTGAAAGTACTCTATCACTGAGTTAGAGAAGCAGCCATATATTTATTGTACTATAAGTTACTGACCACCAACTTAGTGACTGCTTCAGGAAGATGAGCCAAGAACTGGATTTTTTTTTGATATATCTTTCATAAGAGTATGTTGTTAATGACCTAACTAGTTTCTGGAAGAGTATTTACATTTCATTTTAAGTGTGAAAGTAGAAAGTATTTGAGCCTATCTCCCTAAAGCAAGCCTTATAAAAATGTTATTCAAGTTCACTTCATTTCTCTTCATTTTTAGAAAGATTTCCAACCCATGCTCTTTGACCCCCTCTCATCTACTTCTGCTGTCTACAGCCAATAGTGGGTATCTAGTTGCACCTTTTAATTTCCCTAAAGACCAGACTCAGCTCCTTTTCTAGTGGCCCACTTCCCCCTTTGCATGCTCAGTCTTAGGAAGGCATAAAGAAGGGTTTTGAGGATGTAAACTAAAGATGCTGAGAGGATTAGAGTTGTAAGTCTTTGATTCAGTGCAACATTAAAAGGTTGGAGAAAGGGCCTCTTTGGAAAAATGCCTGAAGCTTTTTTATGCTCATGAGCTCCTTTCTTGGACTGGACCATAGATCTCAGGGTGGTGCCTGATATTATCTCACTTCTTCCTGAGCATTTTATCACAAGATCCTACTTGTCATAAGTCATCGTCCATAGAGTATGATTGTTATGAAAAAAGCTTTTCAAGGAAGATGGCTATTAATCTGCTTTCTGAAGATAAGTTCATACTCTGAGAATAAGAACCCTTCAACCAAGTTCATGTATCAATGTGGGAAATCTCTGCAATTCCTATACCCTGTAAATTATATTTTCTTAATGAGGGTTTCTATTTCTGTGATAAAGCACTGTGAATAATAGCAACTTGGGAGGAAAGAGCTTATTTCACTTCCATTTGCACATCACAGTTCATCATCTGGGGAAGTCAGAGCAGGAACCTGGAGGCAGGAACCTTAGCAGAGGTCATGGAGGAGCACTATGTGCTGGCTTGCTTTCTTCTGGCTTGTTCAACTTACTTTACTTTGTTATAACATTCCAGGATCAGCTGCCCAGGGATGCTACCACCCACAATTGTCTGGGTCCTCCCACATAAATCCATAAATCATTAATTAACAAAATGTTCCACTGAGATGCCTGCAGGCCAGTCTTATGCAGTCACTTCTCAATTGAGAACCTCTCTTCCTAAAAGTCTAGCTTGTGTCAAGTTGACATAAAACTAGCCAGGAAAATGCTGCTTCCCCAGTAGTTGCTGTGAGAATGTATATGATTGCAGACATGAGATCTGATTCACCTGGTGCCCCATATAACATGTGTCCAAGCAGAAGTTCTTTAATGTTTCTGAGTCTTATTAACATGGAATAAGGGATTTTGTCATCTTCTTATTCCAGGCATAGAACACACCCTGGTATGTGTTGGACGGATCATTTAAAAAATATCCCATCTGCAAAACAACCTGAACCTGTGGTTCAGGGAACATTGCAGAGGAGTGGGCGGGAAGATTGTTAAGAGCCAGAGGATCAAGGATTTGTTTCGAGAGTGTTTCTCCTAGTAATGCCAGAAGCTACATCCACAAATCTCATTAATATAACTTCCTAATCATAAGCTGAGCAAGGACAACAACAATAGATATGCCAACCTGGAGGAGGGGAAAGACCACACCTCAACCATACACACAGAACTATAAGGCAACTATGGAATGCTCTGAGTGGGAGAAAGAGTCCATCTCCAAGGAAGAGAACACCAATTCCATTACTAAATGGTCAGCTCTGAAGACATCCATACAAGTCTCATTATGCAGCCTGACCAGAATGTGTTTAAGAATACATATATATACACATGTAACAAACAGTTAATTTAAAAAGGTCAAGAATTTGAAAGAAAGCAAAGAAGTATATATGAGAAGGTTGGGAGGGAGGAAAGGGAATGGGAACATAATGCAATTTACAGTATAATCTCAAAAGATAGAAGAAGTTATGTTAAAAAAGAAAGTCAGCAAGACTGTGTTGGATGAAACGTAGGTGAAAAAAGAAACAGTGACTGAGTTTAAGGATGGATGAATAGATCAGATATAGTTCTTAGTACAATCCAGAGGAGCTAATAGATACTTTGTATCAACTCTCTTCACCATGCCTGAGGAGGACATAGCTTACACTAATAGTAATTGCTATCACTAAAGTCACCATTGTGCTATGATAGGTGCTGTTTTAAGTGTGCTATATGCACTAGCTCACTTAGTCCTCACTAACAATCCTGTGAAGTGGGAGCTGTCGTTGTCTCCTTATTGTGGTCAGCAGAGCTACATTAATAGAGAGGACCAATTCATTGTGAGGGACAGAGAAGTAGACTTAGTAGAATCAGGACTTAATACAATGTGATTGTAGCCACCTGTAATCTTTTAACCATAAGAAGAATGTGCTATTCCTATCAAATATACAGCATATGAACCCTGCTTCTAATTGGGGATTTTTTTTTTTTTACCTGTTTCATGGGCCATATTGCAAGGCAGGGACCACATGCTCTAGCTCTTCACTTCCCCTAAATTCTTTGTGGCTATGATCCCACCATTCATATCCACACATGGCAGGTTTTGGTGGATTTAGTGAAGGAAGGAAGCAGAGACTCACTGGAATTCACACTAGTGAATGGGCAGTGGCCATACAGGCTTTCAAGGCCACAGGAGGCTCAGGTAACAGTACAGTATGTTCAGTGTCTGTGCATCAGTGGTTCAGCTACAGTCTGAGTTGTAGTCAAAGTGGCTGGGATAGATAGGTTTAGGCACTGCTGTGTGAATGTGAACAAAGGGAACAAGATGGGTAGTTTTTATAGCTTGCCATTGTCAGCATAGTCTTCCATTCCACTCTACCTCCTATGTGTGTGTGTGTGTGTGTGTGTGTGTGTGTGTATGAGAGAGAGAGTAATATATATATGTATATATACATATAATAATATATATATATGTATATATATATTATTAGAGAAATAAACAGTGTAAGGGGATGGTGGGTGGTTCTTGGAGAAGGGGCCCAGACACGGTGATATTGGCATCCACACAATTTCACTTAATGCTTTCTCCACTGCAGAAAGAATAAATCAGTTAGAAGGGCACAAAGACTCTTCTATACTTAGTGGATGTGAATCAGGGTCTCCCAGCCAATTCAAAGTTTGCTTAGTGATTGCTTGAAGTCAGTGAAGCACACAAGACAGAGATGAGGCCTGGAGTCCACAACATAGATTTTCTTTCTTTCTTTTTTTTTTTATTAGATATTTTATTTACATGTCATATGATTTCTCCTTTCCCAGTTTCCCCTCCAAAAAAACAAAACAAACCAAAACAAAACCCAACAACGAGAACAAAACCCTGTTCCCTCCCCCCTCCCCCTACTTGCCATCCCATCCTCTCCCTCTTACTGGCCCTGGCATTCCCCTACACTGGGGCACAGAAACTTCACAGGGCCAAGGGCCTCTCCTCTCATTGAAGACCAACTTGTTCATCCTCTACTATACATATGCTGCCAGAGCAATCAGTCCCACCATGTGTACTCTTGGCTGGTGGTTTAGTTCCTGGGAGCTCTGAGGGTACTAGTTAGTTCATATTGTTGTTTGTCCTAAGGGGCT
>NW_022196904.1:58826643-58850731 GCF_008632895.1 Mastomys coucha
TAGGAATTGATCAATTTGCATTCTTCTACATGCTAACTGCCAGTTGAGCCAGCACCATTGGTTGAAAATGCTGTCTTTTTTCCACTTTATGGTTTTAGCTCCTTTGTCGAAGATCAAGTGACCATAAGTGTGTGGGTTCATTTCTGGGTCTTCAATTCT
Organism: Mastomys coucha; assembly: GCF_008632895.1. NCBI lineage: Eukaryota > Metazoa > Chordata > Mammalia > Rodentia > Muridae > Mastomys > Mastomys coucha. The sequence goes on from NW_022196904.1 coordinate 58,826,803, forward strand.
GTTCCATTGATCTACCTGCCTGTCACTGTACCAATACCATGCAGTTTTTTTTGTTTGTTTTTAATCAAAATTGTTCTTTAGTATAGTCTAAGGTCAGGGATGGTGATTCCACCAGAGGTTCCTTTATTGTTCAGAATAGTTTTGGCTATCCTGGTTTTTTGTTATTCCAGATGAATTTGCAAATTGCTTTTTCTATTAGTCCATGGCGATCTGATAGGATACAAGGAATTATTTCAATCTTCTTGTATCTGTTAAGGCCTGATATGTGACCAATTATATGGTCAATTGTGGAGAAGGTACCATGAGGTGTTGAGAAGGAGGTATACCCTTTTGTTTTAAGATAGAAAGTTCTATAGATATCTGTTAAATCCATCCGTTTCATAACTTCTGTTAGTCTCATTGTGTCCTTGTTTAGTTTCTGTTTCCATGATCTGTCCATTGCAGAGAGTGGGGTATTGAAATCTCCCACTATTATTGTGTGCAGTGCAATGTGTGCTTTGAGCTTTAATAAGGTTTCTTTTATGAATGTAGATGACCTTTGATTTGGAGCATAGAGGTTCAGAATTGAGGGTTCCTCTTGGTAGATCATACTTTTGATGAATATGAAGTGTCCCTCCTTATCTTTTTTGATCACTTTAGGGTGAAAGTCTATTTTATTCGATATTAGAATGGCTACTCCAGCTTTTTTCTTAGGACCATTGGCTTAGATGTTTGTTTTCCAGCCTTTTATTCTGAGGTATTGCCTGTCTTTGTCATTGAGGTGGGTTTCCTGTATGCAACAAAATGTTGAGTCCTGTTTATGCACCCAGTCTGATAGTCTATGTCTTTTTATTGGGGAACTGAGTCCATTGATATTAATAGATATTAAGAAAAAGTAATTGTTGCTTCCTGTTATTATTTTTGTTAGAGTTGGAATTCCGTTCATGTAGCTATCTTCTTTTAGTTTTGTTGGAAGATTACATTTTTGTTTTTTCAGAGATGTAGTTACCCTTCTTGTGTTGGAGTTTTCCATTTATTATCCTTTGAAGGGCTAGATTTATGGAAATATATTGTGTGAATTTGGTTTTGTCATGAAATACGTTGGTTTCTCCATCTATGGTAATTGAGAGTTTTGCTGGGTATAGTAATCTGTGCTGGCATTTGTGTTCTCTTAGGGTCTGTATGACATCTGCTCAGGATCTTCTAGCTTTCATAGTCTCTGGTGAGAAGTCTGGTGTAATTCTGATAGGCTTGCCTTTATATGTTACTTGACCTTTTCCCCTTACTGCTTTTAGTATTCTTTCTTTGTTTTGTGCATTTGGTGTTTTGACAATTATGTGGCAGGAGGAATTTCTTTTCTGGTCCAGTCTATTTGGAGTTGTATAGGCTTCTTGTATGTTCATGGGCATCTCTTTCTTTAGGTTAGGGAAGTTTTCTTCTATAATTTTGTTGAAGATATTTACTGGCCCTTTAAGTTGGAGGTCTTCACTCTCTTCTCTTCCTATTATCCTTAGGTTTGGTCTTCTCATTGTGTCCTGGATTTCCTGGATGTTTTGCCTCAGGAACTTTTTGCATTTTGCATTTTCTTTGACTGTTGTGTCAATGTTGTCTATATCTTCTGTGCCTGAGATTCTTTCTTCTATCTCTTGTATTCTGTTGGTGATGCTTGCATCTATGTTTCCTGACTTCTTTCCTAAGATTTCTAACTCCATAGTTGTCTCTCTTTGTGATTTCGTAATGGTTTCTACTTCCATTTTTAGGTCCTGGATGGTTTTGCTCAATTTCTTCACCTGTTTGTTTGTGCTTTCCTGTAATTCCTTAAGGGATTTTTGTGTTTCCTCTTTAAGGGCTTCTACTTGTTTACTCTTGATCTCCTGTATTTCTTTAAGGGATTTTTTTTTGTTTCCTCTTTAAGGGGTTGTACATCTTTACCTGTGTTCTCCTGTATTTCTTTAAAGGAGTTATTCATGTTCTTAAATTTCTCTAGCTCCATCGTGAGATATGATTTTAGATCAAAATTTTGCTTTTCCGGTGTTTTGGGATATCCAGGACTTGTTGTGGTGGGGGTATTAGGTTCTGATGAAGCCAGGTCCTCTTGGTTTCTGTTGGTAAGATTCTTGCCTTTGCCTTTCGCCCTCTGTTGATCTCTGGTGTTAGATGTTCTTGCTGTCTCTGACTAGAGCTTGTTCCTCCTGTGGGTCTGTAAGCCCCTGTCAACACTTCTGTGAGATCAGCTCTCCTTTGGTAAAACCCGGGCGCAAATGGCTGTGGATTAGTTGTCCATCCTGAGTCCTGGGGTCAGAGCACACCCTGTAGACAGGATCTTCACTTTCAGGAAAGGTGCAGAGAGGGCTGTGGATCTGTTGTCCTTCCTAGGTGTTTCAAGTTTGTCTCTTTGCTTATTGGTTGTGGATGCAATGTGACTTCTGCCAGCCTTGACTTGCCTACTATGATGGATTGTTTTCTTCAATTGTGAGCTAAAATAAACAGCTTCTTCCTGAAGTTTCTTTTATGAGGGTCTTTTATCAAAGCATCAGGAAAAGAAAAGGAGACACTACCCAAGGGAGAAGTGCCTCCTGTGGTCAGCATGAGAAAGGACATTGACCAGAAGATTAACTTTGGTCCTTTGAAGAAACAGGCAGAGAAAAAGGAGGTATATAGTGTGTGCTGGGGTGCTTGACCCCTTGGGTGCCTCTAATTGTCCCTGTCTAATCCTCTTTCTGATACCTCTTCTGATATCATATATATATGGATTTTTTCATAATTTTTCAACTTACCACCAGTTGAGTTTCTAACTTTTCAATGATATCTTGGCATCATCTATTGTTATTGCAGACCCAAGAAGTGACCTCCAGTCTTCCCTGTCTTCAGACACACCAGAAGAGGGCATCAGATCTCATTACAGATGGTTGTGAGCCACCATGTGGCTGCTGGGATTTGAACTCAGGACGTCTGGAAGAGCAGTCAGTGCTCTTAACCACTGAGCCATCTCTCTAGCCCCATTAGTCTTTCCTATCTGTGTATCCCCACCTCTGATGCTAGTCACATGCTCCAGGTACAGGTCCCAAGGGTCTCACTCCTCTCAGTCGCCACACTTTTCCTGAATAATGGGAAAAACCCAGGTTCTGTGATGAGATTTTTGTTGTGTCTTGGAAAGTTGTATTTTATTCATTGAGAAGTGGCTTTGAACGTAAGAGTTTCAAATTTGATAAGAAGAGTATGTATGGGGGGGGGACACTATTGTTGGACTCTAGGAAATAAGTGCTAGCATTTCTGTCCACCCAACATCTGCAAGTCTTTTCCAAGCTTTACAGTTCAAGATGAGAGGCAACAAACCACCTAGCTATGGAAACTGAAGAACAGCTTCCTTGCCTATCTTCCCAGAATGGAGATCACCTGTGTGTGACCCTGGACCTGACCAGCTCATCCAGGACAGAACTGACTCAGGAATGAGACCTGTAAGGAAGAAGAGGATGTGTTAGAATTTAATTTAACAAGTAGAGTAGCCATTGAAGTGCGGCTTCCAGAAACAACCCCCCCCCCAACACACACTTCTGAAGTGTCCTCTTCAAAGACAGGATATCCAGTTCTAATGAAGGTCTCCTTTACGCTTCTACATGGCTCCCTGCTGTGTAGACCCTTATGATTGCTCTTGAGCCAGTTACAGTCTTTTGATAGTCTTATATTTTGCTTAAAGCAGGTATGAGAATTTTTGATTCTCATACTTCAAATCTTCCCCATTCCCTGAAGCCTACTGGCTGTCTGACAACCAAGCTTCTCTTCTGTGGAAACTGCTGGACCTCAGGTTACTTTATGTCCCTTTGAGTTTTTCTACACAGGAAACACTAGATATCTGTGCCAGGCAGGCAGGAGGACTGGTTGGTCATTGACTCAGCCATGGAAACAGGTCCAGGTATATAAGCCCTTTCTTTTCCAGACTCCAGATGATGGGTGGGTCCAATCAACAGTCTGAGCTGAGCCTATGAACTCAGTTCAGGTGCTTCTTCAACGTGTTTGTGAACAAAAATACATAACACTATGAGCAAGAGTGGGTACCACTGGCCCTTCAGGCATGCCAGGGAGTTCTGAGCTCAGCATTGCATCCTGCTTATGCACAGGGGTTCTGAAGGAAAAAAGAATACAAAAGGATGAAGGTCCCCAAGAAAGAAGAAGTATGCCTGAGATATCCATTCCAGTAGGTGGATTGCTTCAAGATGAGGGTCTAGGGGAGATATCCACAGGAGTTCAAATGGGCATCACAGTATTTTGGCCGTTGCTGACAAAGACATGATTTCTCTTTATTTCCATCTTTACGTTGCTGACAACTCTCTTCATTGTCTTAAATATGGATTGCCAGAGTCAATTAAATATGTGAAGGGAACAGTGCATATTTTGGAGGGAAGTAATGATTGTTACACCTCAGAGTAGCTTAATGAATACATTAATGAATGATCCTTTGCTATGGTTTTCTCCTAATAGCCATCAAAATCTTTATAAACCTACAGCACAATACATAACATCTCGTTATGAGATTTGCTATTTTTTTTAAATCAATGCATACCTAAGTTATTTGTGTCAAAACTCATTTATTTGCACAATAACATGGACTGTCAAACCTGACATCCTGCTAATAACATCCAGTGCATTTGCATATTATTCAAATATTTCCTTTTATGAAACAGGGGATTTTACTCACTCTGCTCTGCTTGCCTGTGCAGCATGCATTTGCACATTAGCTCAGTTCACACCGCCAGAGAAGGGTTACCTGTGGCAACTAATTATGCTATCCTTTATGCATATTAATGAGCCTTGTGAACAGCCATTCTCTGTTCTGCAGTGAGGAAAAGCAATCCCAGTCTAAATGGGAAACCGATTACTAGGAATGCCAAAGTTGGAGAGCAATTTTTGATAATTTCCCATTTTTAACATCTCTAGGTATATTCATTTTTCTATTGCTTCTCTAACAAATTACTTCACACTTAGTGGCTTCAAAGAGCAGACTTATTATCTTACTGTTCTCGAGGTCAAAAGTCCTGGCTGAGTCTCTCTGAGTTCAAAGGAAGGTGTAGGCAAATTGTGCTCCTTTCTTAAAGCATAGTTGATCTCTCTCTTTCTCGTTCTCTCTCTCTCTCTCTCTCTGCCTGTCTCTCTTTTTCCCCTTCTTTCTGCCCCTCATCCCCACTTTCTGCCTGGAAATTAACTTCTTGAGAATCATATAGTCCTCACACTTCCAAGCCAGGGAGGGACAATGACACTTTCTCAGACTACCAGGATTCACAGGTTACAGACCATAAGGATTTGCACTTATAGGGAAATGGAGATTAGATTAGGCTTGTATGAATAATTCCAACACCTTGTCTACTTTAAGCTCCTTGGTTTTAACCACACCTGCAAAGTTGACCTTACCAGCTTACACTCCCTGGATTCGGAGGTGGATATTATGGAGGGGCATTATTCTGACTGTCACTCTAGATAAATCCAAGTCTGCTTGAAGGGACCAAAGAAAGTGTTGAGTGGGATCTAGAACTTTCCTCCTGGTTACTGCTCATCCTCTCTGTTTCCTTTCATTGGTTGTGTGTCTCCTTGTTGCTATAGATTGTCTCCCTTATTTTCTCTGCAATCCCATCACTCCCTCTATTCCTATTTCTTTCTCCTTTTAGTTTTTCTTTTTGTTTCCCTTTGTGTGTGAACACGCACATGCAGAGGTCAGAGGACAATGGTGGATGTTATCCTCACCTCACACCTTATTTGAGGAGGAGTCTTTTTGCTCTTTTTTCCCTCTGATCTTCCAATAGGAGCTCTAGGATTATAGAGATTTGAGCTACCAAATCTGATTTTATGTTGATGCTGGGAATTCAAGCTCAGATCCACAGGCTTGATTAACAAATATTTCTACTGAGGACTGGGCCATATCCCTGCCTCCTTTTTATTTTTTCTTATGCTCAAACAACAACAACAACAACAGCAACAGCAACAGCAGTTGCAGCAGCAGCAACAACAACAACAGTGACAACAATACACAATACCTTATTTGAACAGCATCATTCCCTGGGTGTCCACTCTGCTCCTGTCTCTGCTTCATGTTACTGGTCTCTAATTTATGTTTTCCTTACTACTAGCAATAGTTCAGTTTTATTTCAGCCTTGCTATACCAACTGTCTTTATTTGTCCCAACAGAGACAAAGCAAGAGGACCACAAAGCATGGGACATACTGTAGATGCTTTGATGTTATCTCAGCCTGCCAAGGAAACACCCCAGTTATCCAAAGAACTTCCCTTATAGTAAGTACATCTTGGATTCTGACATTGCTTAGCCTAAGACTATCCCTGAGCTTGATGAAGGAGAAAAGGCAGTATCCAGTAATGAAAGGGCTAGAAGAAACCTGCATCTGCAAGGAACATGAGTTTCTGAATGGCTTACTCATCCCAGTTTTCCCACAGATCATTGAGAAGCAGTTCAGGTATCCGTCTACACTGAGTCCTATTGATAAGAGTCATCTGAGTTCCAGTTGCCAGCTGGGGTCATCTACTCTTCTAGATTCTATGTCCCACTCCTCAAATCCTTCATAGACTTTCCAGGCATAGTTGCTAAAAGAACATTTTCTCACTTTCTCAGTGTCTAGATAGTAGTAGTTAATTTTGTGTGCCAACTTGCATGGGTTGGGATGCTCAGTTTGCTGGAAAACACTATTTCTGGATGTGTCTGTGAGAATATTTCTGGAAAAGATTAGTATCTGAATCAGACTAAGGAAAATCTAGCCTGTAAGTTTTGTCGAGATGGCTCTGTAGATAAAATTCTTGATGTACAAGCATAGAACCAGAGCTTAGGTCCTCAGTACCCATACAAAAGCTCTGTGTAGTAACCTGCATCTATGACCCCACTACTGAAGAGTGGAGATAGGCAGATGACAAGGGCTCACTGGCCAGAAAACCTAGCCAAAATGTTGCAGTCCAGATCTCAGTGAAAGACCCTGCCCCCAAAATAAGCTGAAGAATGATAAAAGAGTGGAGACTAGGTGCCACCCTCCAACTTCTACACACAGATGCACAGATCTGTAACTCATGGGCATATACACTGGCATGACCCCCATCAAACCAAAAGAAAAAAAAGAGAGTAAATAAATAGATAAATAAATACGTAAATATCAACCCACTGTAGTGTTGAAGCTAGACACTCATCTCCCTCTGTTGGATGCTGATCTGTCTCTCTTCAGAATCTGGGATTTACACCAGCAGCATTCATTGGTCTGAATGATGTCTGATTATGCCTCCAGATTGCAGATGGGCTTATAGCACTTCTTGGTCTCTATAATTACACAATCTAGTTCTCAATGAATCTCTTCCATAGCCCTTTCTTTTAGGCTGGTAAACTAGATTTATAGAGCCTGCACTGGAGAGAACACTAAATCCAGAAGAAGCTGGGATGCCTGTGGAAGGTCCATGGACAAGAGGATATGCACAGCATCTCAGAGGGTGTTATGCACAGTATTGCAGAGCCTGATGCACAACATCTCAGAGGACAATATGCCCAGCATTGCAGAGCCTGGTCAAGGGAGGCTGTAAACAAATGTGCTCTTTCCTGGCTCCCCTACCCCTTTTAGCAAGTCCTTTCCTTTGCTACTTTATTTTAAATTGTGTTAAAAAATTACTTGTGGGGCTGGTGAGATGGCTCAGTGGGTAAGAGCACCGACTGCTCTGCTCTTCTGGAGGTCTTGAGTTCAAATCCCAGCAACCACATGGAGGCTTACAACCACCCATAATGAGATCTGACGCCCTCTTCTGGTGCATCTGAAGACAGCTACAGTGTACTTATTTATATTAATAAATAAACCTTAAAAAAATTACTTGTGCAAAAATGGCTGTCTTGCTAGACAAAGGCCAGAAGCCTATGCTTCCCATCTCTATTGATAGAAGGTGAGAAAAGAGTGGAGGAAGATGGACTGGCAGGAACGGTTCTGCCTCTTTATCAGGGACAAGTATCCAATGTCAAAATTCTTGACCCACACATCTGTGGCATTCAGAACATTTTCTCTTGAGGCTGGTTCTAGTTGTTTTGCCTCAGGTGCAGATTCTAGCCATGACACCAACCACCTGACCCAATGGAAGAAATCCAGACTTCTTGCCACCCCCCAGATGCTTTCCCCATCTCTGTGGTGCAAGCCCCAGAGATATATGCTTTCGAAAAGAAGCCTTCACTGTAGGAAACCACAGCTGCCAATGAAGTAACCGCTGCCATAGCAAATTGGAAAGCTAATCTCATTTCCCAAGTATGGCTCAATATCTGCTTAAGTACTTCTCAAGCTCATCAGGGTCTGGAATCTACAATTATTTCAAACCAAGATAGTAATAAATACTGGCTCTCCACATGGGGCCACCTAAGTTGACTGGTTAGCAGAATTGGTCTTCTTGCTTTAAGGGGAGACACAGGTAGCTCACCTAGAGAAGCTCAAGCTTGGAGGAAGAGATAAAATCAGCCCCATGTGTGTAGAGATGAAACCCTTCTAGCCCACTGCTGTCTGAACTCTCATTTGGTTTCCAGAGCTAGACAAAAAGCTAGACAATGTCTTTAAATAGCTGCAGGAAGGAAGGTTAGAGAAGGTATTATCTATGGTGATGGTGGTGTGTGGGAGTACATATCTGGGGAGTACAGTGTGGAAAATAAATTTAGAATTAGGTTATTTGAAACATCAGTGCAAATTTCAGTGTCTCGGCTGGTGGGCTATGTAGGGCAGCTCAGACTCTCAGGCTTGGGGTACTGAAATTTTATGTTTATTAAAAGGGACTTGGGTTTAAGAAAGAGCGTAGATACCTTTGGAAGGTCATTATGTTGTAATATGAGTTTCAAAGTTAGAAGTAAAGAGAGGTGCTTTTAGGAAAAGGAGACAGTGGAATGAGCCTGGGCAATCTTGAAAACTCAGGATAGGGGAGAGTCCCACTGCATGTTACCCTACTCTTGAAGTTGCAAAATGCAAGGAGCTGGTGCACTTAGGGCTAGGTGGCAGATGGGGTGGGGAACCCATTTTATCCATAAATATTTCTCTTTATTATTATTTTTAATGATTAATTTTTTATTTTTATGTGCATTGGTGTTTTGCCTGCATGCATATCTGTTTAAGGGCGTCAAATCATTTGGAGCTAGATAACAGACAGTTGTGTACTGCCATGTGGGTGCTGGTCCTTGGGAAGAGCAGCCAGTGTTCTTAACCTCTGAGCCACCTTTCCAGCCCAAATATTTTGCTTTTATAAATTTGTGAATTCATTCATTTAGTCCACAGAGAAGAATCTAGTGATCCAGACATAGTACCTGGTCTGGCTCTATGATGAGCTCACCCATTGCACTGTCAGCAGAAACACAATGTTCTGGGGAATCCTAAAGTAGGAGAAGATGGTGGGTACTTTGAAGCTGGTAGAGAAGGTGTAAAGGGTTGAGAAGGATTACAGGCAAGAAGGAACAGGGAACACTGAGGGATCACAGTAAGTATTCCTTTGTCTTAGACAACAAGGACAGTGGTGGAAAGTGGGCTGAGAGATAAACAGAGTCTTATAGGTTATGCTTAGCACTTTAGGCTTGCTTTTTAAGGAAGCCAGAGCCCACAAAGTACAGGAGTGATTGTTAACAATAGCTAACATCTGTGGCATGCTTGCTACCTGCCAAGTTCTTTTATTGAACTTCTAGCATTATCTGACCTGCCCTTAAAGCTACACAGTTGGAACAGTAATCCTCATTTAGAAGATAGAAGATTCATTTTTTTAGGTTGTAGCAGTTATTTATGCTTTACAAATAATAAAACCAGACTGAAAGATGCCATGAGAGCAAGTCAACTTGGTGCAGACACAGAAATCTACTACATGAGCACTAGCTCTACAGCATTGCAAGGTGTTATGCATGTTGCCAAGGAAGAATAGTTATCAGTAGTCTTACCCAGCTGTGAAACCTATGACCCTCAATGATGACCGACCCAACTGATATCCCCAGGGATGCAATAGTGATTATCATGGTGATAGCCAACAGCTGTCTAATTGGACCTAAGGGATACTTAGTGGGAGGGAACATTCCTGGTACTGTAGACAAAGCCAAGTACCTGGGGCTAGAGAAGGCATAAATCCTAGAATCAATTACAACCATTTTGCTAAATTGTGTAGCTTCCAACTGCTTCCTAAATACTTACCCTTATACCCATAGGTAAGTGTAGCTCTCATCATTCATCAAAGACTTCTCTCTTTTTAGAAGAAGGAGACTATCACAGAGATCCACAACTAGTCAAAATGTAGAGAATAACTTATCATAGGGTTCCCAGCACCAAGTAGAACATCTAAGGCAACCCCTACACTCAAGGATGAGGAAAAATCATGAAAGAAGGGGTAAACAGACTATAAGAACCAGAAGCTTGGGAAAACTGTTGCAAAACAGTGTCTTCTGAATCTTCTGCTCTTGAGATCTCAGCCGTATGGTTGCCTACATTAACACCTGTTTGAGACCACACTAGTCCCTATGGTAACATAGACAGGGAAGAAGTCCATAAGGCCCTATCCCTAGATGAAGAACTACAGGCAGTCAGTAGTTGTTCTGGGAGAATCGGGTTTCTTCATGGATGAGTCTTACGAAAGGCTGCTCTCAGCACTAAACACATGTACATAAGGCAACACTAATTGCACTTAGTAGGTTTACATGCATACATGCACACACATACATATGTGCATATGTAGGCTGTGTGTATGGATGGTTAAAATGATAAAAGAGGATGTGAATCCTATAAGGAACTTTGGGGGAACATGGAGGAGTTAGAAGGGAAGAGAGGAATGAAAAGGGTGTAATACAAGGTTTTCATGTATAGAATTCTAAACAAAATTTTAAAATAGCCAGTGTGGTGGTCTAGAACCTAGATTCTTTTATCCAAATAATTTTATTTTCTTGAGGACTCTGTCCCTGGGCTCTGCTTCTTCATTATTTCTACCCCTGCCCTTGTCCCTCTCTTTTCCCAACCCATTCTATATACTCCACCTCCAGAATCATGGCCCCCTTTTAATTGTTATTGTTATGTACATGCATAAATACATATATGCACACATAGTCACACACACTCATTTCGACACATGTACATATAACCTACTGATTCTGTGTAATTCTGTTTCATGTACGCATGTCCGGGTGGGTGTGGATGTGGTTGACCTACATGGGAGCTTGTTCTTTCAGGAGGCTGACTATATCTTTGTACTGGCTAATTTTATGTCAACTTGGTACAAGCCAGAGTTATCTGAAAGGACGAACCTCAATTGAGAAAATGTCTCCATAAGATCAAGCTGTAATTTCTTTTTTTTGTTTTTGTTTTTTTCAAGATAGGGTTTCTCTGTATAGTTCTGGCTGTCCTGGAACTCACTCTGTAGACCAGGATGGCCTACAACTCAGAAATCTACCTGCCTCTGCCTCCCAGGTGCTGAAATTAAAGGTGTGCACCACCACTGCCCGGCTGATACTTTTCTTAATTAGTGATTAATGGGGTTGGGCCCAGCATGTTGTGGGTAGTGCCATCCCTACACTTATGGTCCTGGGTTCCACAAAAAAGCAGGCTGAGCAAGCCAGTAATCAGCATCCCTTGAAGGCTTTTAAATCAGCTCATGTTTCCAGCTTCCTGCCTTGTTTGAGTTCCTGTCCTGGGCTTCCTTCAGTGACGGACTACAATGGAAATGTAAACCAAATAAATCCTTTCTTCCCCAACCTGCCTTTTGGTCATAGTATTTCATTACAGTAACAGAAACCTTAACTAAGACACACTCTTTCAATAGGAATTGATTACCTGTTGCTCACTCTTCATCTAGGGGTAGGAGCATGTGAAATTTCCCTTGGCCATGTTGATATGTCCACTGGGGGTGTCATTAAAGTGAACTTGTTCAGGCAGCTGAGAGTTCATGAGTGTAGTAGCTTCCCTGACATTTAATGAAGACACCATCTCACAACAGATATCTTGTTATTCTGACTCTTTTAATCTTTCTTCACCATCTTCTATGATTTTTTTTTTGAGCCTTAAGCATAGAGGTTGCATTGAAGATGTATTGGTTGGGGTCTTGCAACCCATAATCAATTATTTTCTGCATTTTGACCATTTGTCTATCTTCATAATAGTCTCCATATCTTGAAAAAAAACCAAACTTCTTTGATGAGGGATGAGAGCTATGCTTATCTGTGGTATAAGGATAAGTATTTAGAATACACTTAGAAATTGTATTGGCTTAGGAAAATGACAGTAGTGGATTCTCCTCTAGGGTCTATGACGTCAGCTGATGTGCATAGTTGGCTAGGTTTGCAGTACCTGGCATGACTCTTATACTACTGAACAGGCTTTCTAAGTTCAATTGGATAGTTATTGGTTGCCCCTAAGACAAATGTGCCACAATTGCATTGAGCATATCTTGCTCATCTAGTCCTTCTTGTGGTTCATAGGCTTTATGGCTATGTACAATTATGGATTATGCTCCTCTCTATTGGCAGATTTCACAACTTCTGAGACTACAGAAGCCAGTCCTCAGGAAGGATGTGTCCGGGTCACTTCTACCTTGATTTTTTGAAGTCTAGTGTTCATTTAAGGTTGGACATTGAAGTTCTGGTCTCTTAAAGAAATTTCTGCTTTGAGCAACAATGTTTTTATTAATATTTTCTTTGCAATAGAGTTATTTGAACTCATCATCATCCTAGGTTTTATTTCATGTTATGTCTTTCTGGCTAGACTTCCAAAAGCTAGCTATGAGTGTACACTGGACTCCCAGTGAGCAAGGTTACTCATGTGGGAATGTGGAAATGATGCTCTTGTCCCCAGCTCAGGAACACAGCACAACCCTTCTAAGGTTGAGTTAATCTTCAAATTCTGAACCCAGATTCTTAAATTTTGGATCACAACCCCACATGGGGTCCTACAACTGAATATGGAGTTGATAAAAGTTATGCAGACAGTATTAGATTTCCGAGCCCACAATGACCAAAAATAGATTCAAATCCAACATATAACTTAACATACATATATACATATATACATATATATATATATATATATATATATATATATATATATATATATATATATATATATATATATATATATATATAACATATAACCCAACATATAAGGTGATTCCATCATCCTTGCCTGTCTTGTACTTGCACTGTCACTGTGGCCTAAGTTCTGAAAACACAACACATGGACTTTGCACTGTGAACTCCTTCATTCCATGCAACAGCCACAAACCCACCTGAAACACCTTAGGTTGGATTCAAGACTATTGTATGTTATGAATTACAGTGCTTTTATTGTATATATGAAGTTTGTTCCTTTCTTATAGAAACATAGTGGTTAGTTATGGAAAACAAAGATTTTTTTAATGTTGCCCTGCAGTCAGTATGTATCAAATTAGTACACCTTCTAATTGTGTTCTGTTAGACAGACAAGCATATTCATCTCATTAGTGTGTAAATTTCCTTTACTTTTCTATAAATGCTAAATGTATATGCATACCAAATGGTCTTTAAAAATTCTTTGTAATTTACTGTCAGCAAATACTTACTTTGTATATCTATTTTTATATACCTCTATATTTAATGTTATGTAAAAAATTTTCAGACCAAAATGGATTATGAGCAGGAAAAGTTTAAGAAAGGCTTTTTAAGAGCTCTGTGATTTCTAGTTGTCTTATTTTTCTGTGGCATGCACAGTTACTGATATGTGAGGTCTAAGTTTATTACCTAAGAGAGGATTGCAAAATAGTTCGTAACTTCTTTAATGGTCTTTAATTGGACTTCTTCAACTGGTTACTTAGTTGTTAGTTAAGAAAAGGCAGGATGAATACCTAATTGGTTTTGTATCAATTTAAGATCATGAACTAATTCCTGTCAATCCCTGAAGATAATTTATTTCCCTTAAAATCATTGTAAACTCATGGATGTCTCATATACATATGTATATATATGTATGTATGTATATGTGTGCATATATGTATATATATATACTTGTAACTGACATATATGTACATATTATGTATGTATTTATATATGGATACTGGTCTCATATATAGATTTTTCTTTGTCTCTCCTCAGTCTGTCTCTGTCTCATCTCTGTCTCTCTCTCAGTGTATGTATGTATGACTGCTTATGCTCAAGGGGGAGGCCAGAAGACACCTTTGGGTATTTTCTTTCTTCCAGCACTTGGCAACCACAATCTTCCATTTTAATCATTTGTGATGTGCCTGGTAAGTTATTACAGTTTTATTTGTAGTAACTTAATTTTTCATGAGCTTCAGTACACTTTGTTTATCATCTAGTTGAGGCTGCCTGTTGTTGTACTGTTTATCTATTTACTATTTATCTATTGATTTGACTATCTTTCTCTAGTTAGATTTGTTTATTTTTACATTTTGGGCCCAGGCTCTCTAACTTACAAGTTTCTTTCCCTGCTTTCCATCTTTACTGTGTAATATTGTCTTTTGTTTAATAGAAGTTCTTGATTTTTATGCAGGTGAATAATAATCTTATCCTTAATGACTAGTGACTTTATGTATTTTTAAAAAAACATTTACCTATCAAGAAGCCATTAAGATTAATTACTGTGCTGATTTTCACATTTAAATCAATATTACATTTAGAGGTTTTTGTCTGTGTGGTAAATTAGGGGTCAAATTACTCTCCCCTCTCCATTAATATCCAATTTTCAGTTTCTTAATCTGAAGAAAATCATTAGATACATTCTTGCTCACCTTCTTGGATCCAGAGACAAAAGAGTAATTCTAGATGTTGACCCACTTCAATAGGTTTCTATCTTGTACCAGGACTCCACACTACTGTGGTAGCTGTCTAGTATCCTCAGGAAGACATCTTATAATCTGTGTTGTTCAGAGACAAAATAGACAAAAGTTTCATAGTCCATCACCAAAAGATCAAAGTTCAATGTTTTACCACGGTAAAAGATACACCACTTCTCATTTCTCTCAATTGTTGCCAGTGGTGATTTCTTAAGTAAAATAATAACCCATTAGTTCATTCCTTTGAAGCAAACATTTCAGACTTTCCAGAACATGTGAGGGAACATTTTCCAGTATACATTCTTTGCCCCTCTATATGAGTTGCAGATAGTCCAGGCAGTATCAGTATGAACAGTGTTATATACATGTGGAGATATGGGGTTGGGAAAAGAATGATATGTTCCCATTTAATTGAATCATCATAATTTGATTCCCCTTGTCTCTAAAATTGGGTGGCCCATGACTAATTCATGTCTCATTGAAAAAAATTCAAATTAGTGTTTTTCCAAGGTCAGTTTTCCCTTCCTTTCACTCCTTTATTAGGTCTAATGAACAGAGTCCCGACAGCCTGTCACTTTGAACTTTGTCTCCTGTTGAGAAAACATTTGTGCACATATTTGACTGATTCATACTAGCACAAGGGATTGCATCCCTCACTATTTGGAAGAGAGCTAATAATATCTTCCTCAGTTCTGCTTTTCCTGCATCATTTCCACCAGTCTCATCTGCCTGATACACTATAGAGATTTTAGTTTGGAATACAGTTGGCTTATTGAGACCTCTTTACCTTTCCACATGATAGTCCTATAAGCGAAGTGTTGTTGTTGTTGTTGTTTGTTTGTTTTGCTTCTGCAAGGTCTCACTGTATAACTCTGGATAGAACTTGCTATGTAAGTCAAAGTGGCTTCAATTACTCAGCCATCCTCTTGCCTACCAAGTCCTGGAATAAGAGGTGTGTGCCTTATGTCCATCTTGAAGAGGTTTTATATTAGTGCTTGCAGCCTAATAAAACTGTCACATACTTTATAAAGATCTCTCTGTTCTTTCCAGATTAACTGGGCTACTATTGTTTTTGGGTCTATTAACTTACCAGTCCATCCATCCATCCATCCATGCATGTATGCATGCATGCATCCATCCATCCATCCAACAATATACTATGCACTTTTGTAGACATTATAATGCATGAATATAAAAACACCCAAGACATAAAATTTGTCCCAGTTTCACCACTCATGGACAGTCACGCACACCCTAGTGGAAAAGCTTGATGATAATTAAAGGCGTAAATGCAATCAAGAAAGAGGCACAACTGGAAAATTGGACTGGCTAGAACTTCTCTTCTCTGGAAACAAGGTGGATCAGTTAGAATCTGTTTCTGAGACCCTGGCAGCCTGTACTGAAGATCTGACTCAAGGCAGCCACAGCGAGGTGGGCAAGATGGAATGGGCTGCAAGACTTGGTTCAGGGAGGAATGGCTGCCACACTCTGTAACCGATTGGCTGTTATAGGCGAGGAGAAAGGGCAAGTACCAGTTTTCTGGGCTGCTGACTAAAAATGCAAGTGTGGACATGAGAAATACAGGAGGGAAGTCAGAGTAAGTGGAAGAGCAATTTGTTGAATTGTTGATGTGGCTCTGGGACATTCAAGTGTATTACAAGGCTACACTGTGGAGGTCAGCTCCAGCTGGGTAGTAGCTGAAGTCATTTTGTAAGTATGAGAGAAAGGACTTACTGTAGGGCTTTGGAGAATAGAGGTCAAGAAAGGCAAAAGGAAAACTAGAAAACAGAATAATGTCTGAGACCCAGATTTCACACATGACCATAAGAAAGGATAGTTCTGTCAATGACTCCCAACATGGCAATACTTTGTGATTATTATCTTCCGATCATGAACTTTTTATTTGTGTATATCCTATAAATTATTGGGCATGGGCTACCACTAAGACTCTTCTACTTTAACACTCTGTAATTTCCCCCTGCAGCAGGAATCCCTAGGAGCACCACATTTCTTCAAGAAGCCAGTGCTAGTGCTTCAACTTCTCAGTGCAGTGGGAAGCTCTGTGATCACCTTCAATCAGTCATTCACACGAGGAGCAGATGTTGCAATAAAAAATTTAAAGATGAAATTTTAAGCTCCTGGAAAGTCCCATGGCAACCCATTAGTGAGTCCCATGATGTGTCATAGGCTCAGTCATTTTTATTTTGTGGTGAAACCCTACTTTCCCTGTTTTTAGTCTATGCTTTCTTTAAGGTCCATTCAAAAAGGTTGGCAACCTTGCTTCATGGCTACTGTGTTTTTGGTTTCTGTCATAGTGTCTAGAATGTGGTATGACCTTTCAGGTTTTGTGCTGTGCACATGGGAGTTAGAGGCCTTTTCTGCTCTTCTCCTACCCCTCTGGCAAGCTCTGCTCATTCCTACTTTCAAGTTCAGCAAGAACAGTTCTTCTGAGCCTCACCTGAATTTGTGCTCAGGAGTCCAAGAGACAGTTATGGATAACTCTCTTAGCTTCAGAATTCTTACTAAGAACATAAGCCTTACCAGGTACCTTCAGCAGCTCTCAATTAGGAGTGTAACATATCACTGCCTAGAATATGTTTTTATTATAGGTCCCTACCTACCCTGTGCTAAGGTTTTCCTGAGGGTTCATCTGAAATAAGTTATGACAGTAACAAAGATACAATCCACAGTCCATCTGTATTTGAGGAAATGAATGTTCTAAAAACCAAAAAGAAGAAAGGGATGGGGATTTGCCCAGTGTTCCTTGGCCTTACTTATCCACAGTAATAAAATTTGTACCCAAAGCTTAGCTGTGGACAACATATGTTGTTTTCTAAGCCCAGGAGGTTGTGGACCAGAAACTCAGTTATTCTCTGTGCCACCATGACTGGGTTCTAGCTTGGTTGGTTCAATGCCTGGAGGCTACTGAGATCACTTGTCTTGTAGCTTGGTGCTGGCTATCTTTAAGATCCCATTGACTTTCTTGAAAGCACATTTTTTTTGGGGGGGATGGGATGTCAAGGTTCACTTTTTGAACCTGCACCTGCTCAGACCTCCTCCTGCTTCCTGACAGTATGGAAGTCCAAGGTAAATGGACTTCTTCATGGAGCTGGCCTCCCCAGTTTAGTGGTTGCAAAAATCTACAAGACCTTTTATGACACGTCTTCATGAGTTCCAAATTGTTGTGTCTGTCATAATCTAATTTAAGCCAGCCTACAAAAGAGAGATAACAAAAACTTTCAACTGTCTTTAATCTGTAAGAGTCAAAAATGGGATTGAAACTTGGGTGTTTGCTTGCCATCAAAAGCCTTGCTTTTCCTTTCACTTGCTTTGTTTCTGCCAGCACCTATGTGTGGTGATCACAGGGTTCCTCACTATGTCACAATGTAAATAGATGGCCAGCTGCAAGAGGGCCATGGCTTGACAGCTTGTGACATGTCAGGGCGGAACAATGAGAAGGGCTAACACCCACAGTCTATTGGGGAAAAGGGACATCAATGCCACCCCCTACACTGCAGGTGGGCTAGAGCTTGAGAGAAGAACAACAATCCAGAAATGAAGGGGAAATGCTAATGAACCGTGCTAATGAGGGACAGTGACAGGAAAGAGGGAATGAGTTCATGATCCTATGGTAGAGGAATAAGGCGAATGGGGAAGAAGTCAGGGACCCAGCCTCCACTGTATCCACCTCCCAGAAGGAAGCCTATCTACTGCAAAGCAGTCCTCTAAACACAGGAAGCAAGAACCTCATTCCCTGGAGCCTTTCTTTGCCATCCAGACTAGCAAAGGTCAGTGACTCTAGTCGCAGGTGAATTAAGCAAACCTACAGCAAGGATTTTATAGGAAGAGGCAACTTGGAAACCCTGCTTTTTCTCTCTCTGAGAGCAGTATTGTGGCACTGAGGAGAATGGAGACCAAATATGTGGTATTCTGTCTCAAAATCTTCCTCCTCATCTACTGCTTTGTCTTTTGGAGCACTGGGATTATCTTGTTGGTTTTTGGAATCTGGGGAGAGCTTACTCTGGGCGCGTATCTCTCTCTTTTTGTCACAGATGTTCCTGCTGTGCTCATTGGAACTGGTGCTATGATTACCATCTTTGGTTTCTTTGGATGCTTTTCTGCATGCCGAGGAGACCCATGGATGCTGAAGTTGTATTCTCTGTTTCTGTCACTGGTGTTCCTGGCTGAGCTTGTTGCTAGCGTCTCAGGGGTTTTACTTCACTATGAGATCAAGGACAGATTCCTGAAGATTTATACCAATGCTATACAGAATTATCACAACAATGATAGGAAGAGCCAGGCAGTGGACCAATTGCACTATATTCTGAAGTGCTGTGGGGCGAAGAACTACACAGACTGGAATGGCAACCCTTACTTCCTGAATCATGGTATCCCCCACAGTTGCTGCAAGGATGAAACTGACTGTAATCCCCAGGATCTACGCAATCTGACCACAGCTGCCACCAAAGTTAACCAGAGGGGCTGTTATGTTGTAATGATAAGTTTCTTGGAGGAAAACATGGCCATCATCATTGGAGTGCTATTTACAGTCACATTTTCCCAATTGGTTGGCATGAGGTTGTCCTGTTGTCTGTCCCGGCTCATCATGACCCAACACTATGAGACAGTGTGCAAAGTTTTCCGAGAGAAATAGAGTAAGAAGCCTGTTTCCAAGAAGAATGACTACATCCTCTGAAAGACTTGCAAAGAACATTAGTGCACAGAACTCATCTGCCCTGCTCTCATGGCTGTCTTCCTCAGGGCAAACCCTATACATGTTGCTGGCACTCCTACTTCATCTCTGCTCCAACTTTTAGACCACATGAAGTGTCTTGTTCATCTCATGAAGCCCTGCTGTGTTACAGTGTCACCACCTGCAGCTAGTTGTAGTGAACCCCACCTTATAGCCCTGTGTGTGTGAGCTCTTCCTCATGTATCGGGTCCAAATGCAGGTTATTGTGGGAGGCTAGTTATCACATCATCACTGGCCTCTTGTGGCCCTGAATGAAGTATGGGAGGCTGCCAGCCCTTTATCATGGTCCATAAAAGCCACAGACCATTCTAGAGATAACCATATGACAGTTATCAGTTCTTTGGGTCTAATCTTGTTTGCTTTGGTTTTTGTTTCGCTGGGGTTTCTCATACTTTCTTAAGATGCCTAGGAGACACGAAGAGACATATCAGTAGTTATTCATAAGAAATAGATAGAATGTGCTATGGTGGAAAGGTGTTGAGTGTGCAAATTCTAGCTAGTTCCACACCTGGGTATATAGGTACAGCTTAGTACATGTTTGACATTCAATTGAGACCTGCATAACCTCATTACAAAGGCTTTCTTGTTTCTTTCCTTGAATGGAATGAATGATGCCAACTCTAGTTTTTCCCACCAACTAATTGCTGTTGGGGTTTTATTTTTCTGTTTTCTTGCATTGACATTATAGACTTTGAGGGCCTCAGACCAACTTAAAATTGGATGTGCTCTGAGAGGAGGGAGGGGGCTTTGAATGGAATGTAAAGTGAATAAAAATTATTTTAAAAATTGGCTAGAAAGGAAAATGGAACAAAAAACAGATACTTTGCAAAGACCTTTAAAAACAATGCTTTTGGGTTTCAAGGGTTAACTCAGTTGGTAGAGAGTTGGCTGTGCAAACATAAGATCTCAGAACCCATGTAAAAGCTGGACTTCGTGGCCTTCACTTACTGTCCCAGTGCTGAGGAGGTGGACACAGGTAGACATCACACTTACTGGCTGGCCCACACAGCCTAATTTGGAAGCCATAGGCCAGTGAGAAACCCACCTTCAAGAAACAAGGCATACAGCACCAGAGGAATAGAAGTTCAGTTTGACCTCTGGCCTTTACACCTCCATATATATGCACCCCATACACATATACTCCTCTCAAACAACCTCCTCTGTCTAGCATGCCAAAAAATGCATTGATATTTGTAAGCATCTATGCATTAATAAATAGAGCAATGATGAACAGCCAGGAAAGAGCAGTGGTGTTGTAGGAGCTCCCATGCAGACTGTCCTCTTCCACTTCTTTGTCTCACTGGAAATCATTGGAAAGTCCTGGAGAATTGAGAATTATGGTTTAGGATACTGATATGGCTCCCAGTTAATTACCCTTCTTTGGGCTGTTCTTTGTGACATGATAGGTCCTCCAATGAGCCACTTAAAGGCATGCTTCTTTTCCAACAGTGGTTTATCATGCAGTTAGTGGCTCTGCATTTGGAATGTTCTTTCCATACAGAACATTCTTTTAACAGTGTGATAGCCTTGAGATGAGAAAGTGGACTTATCTGAGTGTTGCAATTTTGTGTATTGCCTCTTATCACCCACACATTTCTTACTGATACACACATGCATCATCATGCCCAAGTCCACATACATGTGGACTTATATGTGAACTGCTCATGGATGTTTAAGTAACCACTAGCAATTAAATTCCAGTATTAGGTAATAATTTTATGGTAGAAAACCTGGCATTTTAGGATGGTCAGCTTTAAAAGTATGAATCCACTCAGTTTCTTAACTATGGTGTCCTTAGACTTATTTTCCCTAACTGTGAATGTGGGTGGCCATCTTTTTGTTATGCTTTTTTCTGTTACTTTTTTATTAGATGTTTTCTTTATTTACATTGCAAATTTTATCACCTCCAAAAGCACCCCCCCCATCCCATCCTCCCTCTCCGTGCTCACTAAACAACCCACTCCCACTTCCCTGTCCTGGCATTCCCCTACACTGGGGCATCAAGTCTTCACAAGACTAAGGGCCTCTCCTCTCATTAATGTCCTACAAGGATGGTTATCTTTTATAGAGACCACCATGTTCAGTAGAAGGTCCTGGAGCTTTTGAAACCACAGATCGCAGGGTCATCTCTTTCTTGTTCTATCATTACATTTGTGCTTGTATTCTTTTGGCTCCTGCACTATTAGTCAGAATGTGAATGAATTAATGTGTGTGTGTGTGTGGGGGGGAGAATTTGGTGACTGGTGCCATCACCTTGTATTCAGAGGGCAGGAGACTGTTGTTCTCATGTACATGACCATGCACTGTCTAAGGCACTTGGGATTACTGCTAATAACGACCTGCCACTCCCCACAAAGATCCCTCAAGTTTCAGGTTTCTTCCTGTGAATGCCCTGCTTGTACACTTTTTCCTGCCTTCTAGATGAGTCTAAACTTACCCACAAGGCAGCCCACTGACCAGTGGTCTGGTGGTCCAGGTCATGGACATCAACTAGCATCCTCAAACACCCTGCAGACTTATGCTTGAGACTCAGAATGAGAAGTCAGAATGTCATGGGAGTTCCTAAAACCAGAAGATATTCTAGGTGTGATTTCAAAGAAGATTAGCATGTGGTATTTAGTAATATTTTCAAAAGTATTTTAGCAGTGTTTACATAGAAATTATATGACTTATAGAAAATTGTCAAATGCTAGAAAACGCCATTGACTATTATGCAACAGCAAATGTACAACACAGTCTTTGGTTATGAACTGACTTAAGGGCTAATTTAATTTCTTCCTAAACTTAGATGCTAGGGTACTAATATTCCCCTGTTGCTGTAAGAGACCTTGAGTATATGCACTTATTATTCTTGTTGGAAGGGAAGGCTTTGCTGTCTTTTTAAACTGTCTAGAAAGAGGAATTCCATAAAAATAACTTGAAGATGACTTTGTATCAATATCCTCACATCCTTCTGGCCCCAAACCTTGTTCTCCCTAGAAGCCCTGCACAGAACTCTTGACCTCTCTGATTTAGCAATACTTCCTGGGTCATCTATCTCTAGAAGAACATCAGTCTGAATGCGGTACTTTGGCTAACGTATGTATAGTAGGCAGGCCATGGTGCTGCCACCCAGAGAATGTATACTGGTCATAGCAGTGTCTCATCTGGTCCTTGGGGCTGTTTATGTAATGTTACATTAAGGAAGGCAGATGAGTACAACCCATTTTAAATTCTATTCTTTCATTTCTGAGGGAGGTCAGAGTTCTTTAAAAGAGAACAAAGTATGTGAACTTGAAGATCTGCCAAAAGATTAAGGGGATAATGCTCGAGAAGAAGAAATTAACCTCACCAATTGCAAGGGACTGTGGGTATCTTGGTATCCAGAGGCAAGAACTCCAGTAAGCAGGTGAGGACAGGAGGAACCTAAGCAGAAGGCCAGGGTTGTGGGATGCTGGGGCCCTTGAGTAACTATGGTAAGTTGTGGGAATGAGCTCTTCAGGGAGCAGACTCAGAATCTTGGCATGCTAATGTCGGTGGGCTGGGAAGATTTATCGTGGCTAAGTGGCTTGTGGTGCTTGAGACAGATGCAGCCCTCTTTCAGCAATGCGGCCAGATCATCTGTTTTGCTTTCTTCATAAATATGTCTCCCTGAATGTCGACAGGGAGAGATTTGGAAATAAAACAAAAAGGCATTTTCTACAGGGCATGAGAAACCTTAATTTATCACCGGCTTTTCCACCAAATGAAAACGATTTGCTTTTTTGTCTTCAAAGACTGCTGAACAAATGTTTCAAAACTGCAGCAGATTATTGCAATTAGTGTGCCTACTTTTTAAGAGCTTACCCATAGACCGACAGGTGTTCTGAAAATGTTTTCATACATTTGTCTCTGTAAAGGTGGATAGAATGTGGACTTGCTCAGAAAAAGTTTCCTGTGCTCTTAGTCTTTTTTTACATAAAGGTGTAGATATTCTTCAACTGGTTTAGTTGCTACCCCTAGGAGCTGGGCTTGGAGTGAGTGTCATGCTGGCCCCTGAGAGGCTGCTGATAAATGCACACATTCACAGTGCCCATTGGTGTGATGATGACATTGTTCTACAGTTCATGAAGCAAAGCCCACATTCTGTCAGGCTACAGAGGAGATACTTCCTCATCCCCTGCTCTGGCTTCCCCAAGGAGAGACACTTAGCTGAGCACTGGATATTGAGTATTCAGGGAGATTACATTTCCTTCATTCTCTAAAAATCTGAGTCAAGTTTGTGGCTTATACATAATGAGTATATAACAGTGTGGGGCAAATTTTTGGCACTAAATGTGGTTTTCGTTTTCTTTTTGACCTTTGTTCCAAATGGAATTTTGCCTTATGATGTGTAATTATGTACATTTTCTTCTTCTTTCTTCTCTTCTTCTTCTTCTTCTCTTCTTCTTCTTC
>NW_022196904.1:58850741-58875842 GCF_008632895.1 Mastomys coucha
CCTAACATGATGGAGAGGATTCTTTGACATGTCTGAATTTCTCTTCAAGATCAAGGTGCTCATGGCTCAAGGTCTAGGGGTATGGCCTGCTGATTATTCCAGAATGTTACTCTCCAAATTGTTCTGTCCATAGGTCTTAAGGGACTATCTCATCCACTTCAGGCCTTATATTTTCCCTGGTGGCAGTCTGCACATAGAGAATGCTGGATTGAGAGATGCTAGGGCCCAGTAACCACTTCTCTAGAACAGTGGTTCTCTTAATACATGTTGTGATCACCAAACCATAAATTATTTTGTTGCTGCTTCATGACTAATTTTGCCACCGTTACGAATAGTAAATTAAATAGCTGATATACAGGAAATCTGATAAGTAATCTCCAAAAATGTGGCGATCTACAGGCTGAGAACCACTGCTGTAGGACATGGTGTGCCATTCAGGAAACTCCACCTCTGAACCTCCCTATAGGGAATCCTGAGAATTCTCATACCTCTCCTGTGACCTCTCAAAGCCTTCACTCTCTATCCCAAAGTTTTTTTTTTTCTTGTCAGACTTGACCAGTAGACATCGGTGCCAGCAGAAGGCTGCCAAAGCAGATTCTAAAACAGGAATTAAAATAAGATGCTTGAGACTGGAGAGATGGCTCAGCAGTTAAGAGCACTGACTGCTCTTCTGAAGGTCCTGAGTTCAAATTCCAGCAACCACATGGTGACTCACAACCATCTGTAATGAGATCTGATGCCAGCTTCTGGTATGTTTGAAGACAGCTACAGTGTACTTAGATATAATAATAAAAATAAATCTTTAAAAAATAGGAGGCTCACCAGTAGTGCAAGCCCTAGCTCATGGTAGGTGGAGTCCTTATTGCTCCAGGCACGGGCAAATGCTGTATTAAAATTGTCACAGGTGGGAGCTAGCCTAGTATTTCAGAGAAATGAATGCTTGGTGGACACAATGGTTGACATTTACAGGTTTGGTAGAAGTTTAAAAATTATTCGGCTGTTGATGGAGTTATCAATACATGGGAAAGGGGACAATGAAAGACAGATGATGATTAAGTTCCAACTTAGAGATAAGAGTGAGAACAGTGGGGCTTCTGGGGCAGCTTTTAAGGAGAATTATCTGCTGTAGCTGAAAAGCAGAAAAAATTCTGAATTACATCAGGGCCTTAATTGTGATAGCAGGAGACCATGGATGCCCCGGAACATTTTTCAGATTTGAGCCAGTTATCAGACTGGAACCCAAGAGATTCCAGGAGATGGGTTTCCTGGAAGAAAAACATTGTTATAGCATAATGGGTGCATGGGGATGGTTATTTTCAGAGTGCTCTACAAAAGGGCTGTGGCTGTGTATACAGGAATGAAGAATCCAGAAGAGGGAACCTTTACCTAAGTACCTAGGTTCTGTGCTGTGGTACTCAACACCTGACTCTGGGTGATGTATATTTAAAACGCTTACTTAATCTTCAGTTTTGGAGGCTGAAGGTCTAAGATTGAGTAGCCTTGACCGCTCTGTCTCTGCTGAGGGCTCCCCAGCCATGTCACACAATGTTGTGGATACTGTCATGGTAAGAGTGTGTATAGGATGGGATGGGAATCACATGGTGAGAGGGGAAGGGACTATTTTTTTGGTAACATGTTACCTGTCAGGGAACTAACTAATTCCTGTGGGAACTATGGAGAGGGTCTGGGTAAGTTTTGGGCAGTGTTCCTAAATCAACCTCCAAATGGCAGGATTTCTCTTTCAGGCAAAGTGGATCCATGTAACGTTTAAGAACAGGAAAGTTGCAGCTTGGTCATCTGGCAACAGGGCAATGGTGTTGTCCTGACTCATGTCTTG
The DNA here is from genome assembly GCF_008632895.1 of Mastomys coucha. NCBI lineage: Eukaryota > Metazoa > Chordata > Mammalia > Rodentia > Muridae > Mastomys > Mastomys coucha. The sequence goes on from NW_022196904.1 coordinate 58,852,579, forward strand.
AGTAGCAGGCGCGATGTCAGTACAAAGCAAGAGCTCCTGTGGGAGGGAGATGACCGGCAGTCAGGTACCATGAGGTGCTCTAAGATCTGATCAGAGCTGTTTTGCAGGAAAGTCTTTCTCTCTGTATCTACAGTGTCCAAACTTATTGACTCCATCTCCAAAGCCAGTGCTACATTTCCCCCTATGTTTCATTAGTGTGGTGGTAATATCCTTTGATAACAAAGATTGCATTGCTGGATTCTTGCATCTTAAGCAATCACGGTAAGTCCAAGAGTCTACAGCTGTGTGTGTGTGGAGGTCAGGGCCTTAGCACTTTCCTACCTATTTCCTTCATAGATGTGATGTCTATCCTTGGTTGTCAACTTGGTTGTCAACAATACATTGAAGTTAACTAAAACCCAAGCAACATGGAAAACAGAATCTTTCTGTCTCTTCCCCATTTGCCTGCTTGCTCCTTGCTCTCACTGGCAGGTACAAGTCCATTCTTTCACTGGAATTAGAACCCACTTCTTCAGGACTCAGGCATATACTGAAGAACAGTTGAGACATGCACCTTTGTGTACTGAACAACTACTGGATTCTTGGACTTTCTATTGGTAAATAGTTATTGTTGGATGAGCTGGATCAAGCTTGTAAGCTACTTAACACACACATACACACACACAAATACATATATTCCCAAATGTATATATATATACATATATATTCATATATATACATATATATACATGTATATGTATACATATACACATATATGAATATATGTATACACATACACATATATGAATATATGTATGTATATATATGTATATATGTATATATATGTATATATATATGTATGTGTATATATATGAATATATATGTATGTACATATATATTCATGTGATAAGTTCTGTTCCTTTAGAGAACCTTGATGCTCTTCTTGACTCTCATGCATGTAGGACAGGACAAGTGAACCTATCCAGCCTCTTTCTTACCTACAGTCTTCCCAGATGCTGTAATAAATTTTCTTCTCATTCCACTTTCTCTGGAGCTCCCTGTTTTCAGTTTGAAGCCATCCTCCCTTAGCTCATATCTAGTTCCCTCACTCAGTCCCTGCCATCTGATGGCTGATGCAGCAGTCCCTCACCTTGGGATGAAAGAAACACTACCTGCTCTGCCAGAGGCCAAGTCATTTGGCCTCTCTGGACTACAGGTGACAGTCAGAATGGAGGTGAAGATATGTTCTAAATGGACTCTTTGAGATGCCTGGGAAGGACTGTACATAACTATCCACATCTACTTCTCCTCAGAGGAGTCCCTATTGCATGGCATCATCTGATTTAATTTTCCAGGAACATTTATACAGTTTCCATGAAGCTGGTCAAGTACTTACTGAGTGATCACCATGATGTCAGTTACCCTTTGTGTAGCTAAGAGTGATTGGCACTTTAAATGGACAACACCTAGTGTTCCAAGAATTACTTTCTGAAGTTTTCTCCCAGCTATATTGCTATGACATATTGTTCTAGAGTTAGCATTTCACTTCTTACAATGACTGTGCAACCCAGGGCATAGAACTCAATGTCAAATTATTTGGGGTGAGAAGCAAAATACCTGACTGAACTGAACAAGAGACTCCTTGCCCCCATAATTCATGTTCCTCCTGTTTATGCCTATGGTACCATGCTTTATTCTAACCTGACAATTCCTCACTGTTTAGCTCACCTGGCATGCACCAGATGAGCCTCATGACACTTAGCTTACTAAATAAAATCTTTGAGATAACCAACTTTGATAATCAAAGTACCTTATTTTGGCTCGTAGTGATAGAGGTTCCTCCTCTTGTCTGTTGTTCCTCTTGCTTTAGGCCTCTGTGGAGGTAGCATATTACAACTAGCACAGTGAAGTAATGCTATTTGCTTTGTGGCCAGAAAGGAAAGTGAGAACAAGGGGAGGGGAGCTCAGGATAGTGCAAACCCTTCAAGGGAATACCAATGACCTAAAGCCCTCGTAAGTATCCTAACTGTCAAAAATACCACTGCCTCCCACTAACACCACTTTGAGGGATATTCTAGATCAGGCCCATAGCAAGAGCCATAACTCTTTTCCCACTGTGGACATCCATGCATGGTTGGGCAAGAAGCACATCACTATACTTGACTTACAAAACATCCAGTGTCCAATGTTGGCCCCTTCCTTTCCATCTGTACCCCTCTGAGTCAGTTCTCTAACCTTTCTGTGGATTCAGATGTCCCTTTCAATTTGTTTTTTTTTCTCAAAATTTTAGACTTCATGAATCTCAGAGTTAGCCCCAGAGAAACCTAAAACCACAGTAACAATACCATTTTCCAGAGGCAAATGTCTGCTTGATTTAAACATACCACCAGCTGGATAAAAATGAAAAATAAGCTTCAAGAGACAGTGTTTCAAAATACCTAAACTTTAGATTCATTGGATGCAGCTGTCATGTGGAGTGAGTCTTCCAGATCCTGGATGCCTCTGACCTTTTGTTCAGGCAAAAGTCACGGTTAGGTCTCTTATGACCCTGTCTTCTCCAGTCTCTAATTTTCGACTCCCATTTTATCAGCCCCTCTTTCTCTGGCCTTTTATCACTTTTATTGCTTTTCTCTGGACCTTCTCCAGGTCTTGACATCTTTCTTAGGACATAGAGGCCATAGACTGGGTAAAGAATGCTAACGAGGAAAGGAGCAATGTGGAGCCCATTAGGAGGATTGATTTCCAGCCCTTACATGTGCTGCTAATTCATCCCAGCTTTTAAAGACCCAGCCAGGAGGCTCCCTGGCACTGAGAGCATGGACTTCCATGACCCAGGGTACTTTCACCCCTGGGCTGCTTATGGGACCATCACTCCTCAGCTTAGACCTCCTTGGTTTGGTTTTGCTTCTGGCCAGGCTGTCATGTATTCATCTTGTTTGGAGAAAGCTCTTCTATTAGTGAAGATACTTCCAGAATTTAGTCTTTCTTAATCTGCAAACGCCCTATTGTCTTATTAGGCTCGACCATGATGGTGCTGCAGATAGCTGTGTCTGGTGTAGTAGTCTGATTGCCATTGTAGGGGGACCAGGACCTACCTGCTCGATCTGCTGGGTGGGGTTTGGGGATATGTGGATGGCCAGATGTTGCTCTAGCAAATAGCTGCAATGGAAACACTGCTGGGGGACTGATATTCAATCCAGGTGCCAGACCTCAGTGAGCAGGAAACACAGTGGTCTCCAGACTTGACTGGCTGCTAGGGGAGTTGCTAGTGCATAAAGTGGAAGGTGTAAGGGCCAGAGTTGGCCCTTTCACATCCTAACAGCCAACAACCACAGAAGGCATGCTTCTAAACTATGCTTTAGGGAAGGTAAGGCAGAGGGTTGAGAGAGTCTTTATTCAATATGGTACAGAGTTCTTAGCTGAGTTCACCCAGGGAAACCAGACAATGTTTGAGATAAAGGATAGCCTGAGTGATTGTGTAGGGGTAGAGGAAACAGTGGATTAAAGGCCAGCATCATTGGTAAGTGTACAACCATGAAATGCACGTATGGAGTGTGGGGTCTGGAAGAAATTCTTGTCTTCACAAATCATCCTGGTCTTAAGCCTTTATAGATTTTGTGTGAGCTGGTATAGGATTCTGTATGTGAATTTCTCAAAGTGGTGGTAAGGCTCAAACATGCCAGTGGATGCTTTTCGGATTTACAAGCAATAACGAGGCAAAGCCTAAATACTACTACAGATAGGATTTGGTAGCACCACAGAGAGACCGACTCTAAACCAGCAGAGCTTAAACACAATGTAAACATTTCTCCCATATATACAAGTGTAGATGTCTGAGGTCTAAAGCAGACACAGCAGGTCTGGGAAGTTACTTGTTTCTCAGGTTCCTTCCAGCATTGGTGCTGTTACCCTCATTTTCTTGATCCAAGAAAACGAGTCAAGACATCATATCTGCATTTCCATGAGTTGCAGGATGAACAACAACAACAACAAGAGTCCAGGGCAGAGGGTCTGAATGCTTTGCTAGTGGGGTTTGTATCAGAATTTGTATCAATCAATCAATCAATCAATCAATCAATCAATCAATCAATCACTATGTCCATTTTGCTGACTAGGACTTAGTCACCCTTCACACCAATCCAGGGTGCCTGGAGCATAATGTGTTCTATTTACCATAGCATAGTTTCCAGCTAGTCATCCATTGATGGTAGCTCTACCCAAAGAGGAGAGGGGATGGTCATTGTGAAGAAAACTAATAATGTCTTCCCACATTATAGCCTGTCAAAATAGGAAAAAAAAAACCAGTAAAAATAATCTGTGCCATGTTGAGATCTTATTAGGGTGGTCTGACCTCCGTGGATGGTGAGATGAAGCTCCATGCTCAGTGGGTTTTCTCGTCTCTAAAGCAATAGTGTGCCCCTTCCCAAATATCCCCTTCCCCTCTTTTGTAAGTGGTGAAACTCTTTATTTGACCACGGCCACTACCATGGTGCAAATCCCTCATGATTGCTAAGGTTTGCGGGATACCAGCATGGTTAACTGGTTGCTTTCATCTATTGTTTCCCAGCTGCCACTCCTACTAACATCTATGTTAAAGATCTTCATGGTCAACTTAGTTGGATTTAGAATTACCATGGAAACAAATCTTTGGGCATGCCTGTATGGGGTGGAGGGGTGTTCTAAGTTAGTGTAACTGAGGTAGAAAGACTCATTCCATGGGCTAGAACTGAAAAAAAGTTATAATTGGGAGCTGAACAGCATCAACATTTATCTTTTCTTTTCCCAACTATGGATTCAACAAAATCAACCAACTCAAGCTCCTGGCACCCTAGCTTCCTTTGTGTAATGGACTGTGCCTTTGAAATTTGAGCCAAAAGGAAACTTTCTCTTGTAATTTGTCACATCATGACACACGAGTAACTAACACAACATCTGTTATTGGAAGACTAAATACTTTTTACATTAATTAAATGTGTTCTTTAATAATGTCACAATGTACATAATGCAGATTGAACTCTCTTATCCAACTCTCTTCCATATTCTTGTTAACCTGCTTATGACCCCTCTTCTCTACAACCTCTTTCTCATGTCCTTGTCTATTCATTTTGCTTAGTAACCTACCGAGTTTAACCAAAGATGTCTGTGTGACCACAGATTTGGAGGTATCTGCTGGAGTCTTATGGGCTCAATGGTAGGCATACAACTAAAGACACTGATTTCATCCCTCTCCCAGAATCTATGAGAAACCAATACTTTAGCATAAGGGGTAAGGCTCTGTGAAATACTTCCCTTAAAATTGTTTTGCTTTTTTTGTTTGTTTTGTTTTTTGATTTTTTTTTTGTTTTTGCCATGAAGACAAGGTAAAATTGTATTCATACAAGAAAACAAAAAAATGTATTACTAAATTGTGACCAGATATAGACTTGAGACCCAATTCTAATTATTAACTATTAGAGAAAAAGTATCATCAAACTAAACATTTCTTCTTGCCCCAAGTATCAGGATTAAAAACTTCCTCACTGTGAAATTGAAGTTCCTCTGTACTTACAACATTGTCAGTTGAGGTCATTCCACTTTGCTCAGTGATCTGGAGTCCACCTTTAGGTGTCAATCATACACTTTTGAAGTTTCTGACTTGCGCTGACAGTTTGTGGGGCTTAGATAGCATTTCTGCAGGGATGAGCTCCTAAGAGAATTGAGGCTAAGCACTACTGTGGAGCCTGTGGGACCTTCTAAGAGTCAGAGTCCTGATGATACCTCAACGTTGCCTCAATTAATATTCATTGGGGCAGGTGAGAGCAGAGCTCAGACCTTGGGAGGTAGCAGTCAGGCATGGGAAGGTCGACGCTGGGAAGTTGTTCTGTTTTCATCAGAGTCTCTGGTTAAACAGAAGGTCGAGGTCCCAGTTCTAAGGATAGGGGAATTCTCCTAAAGGTCAAAGGCATCATGGGCTGCTATTGCTCCAGCAAGCCTACCTGCAACATCTCTGTAACTTCCTCCTACTTTCTGTAAGTTCCAGAAAGTTTCTGAAGGTATCTTCTAACAAAAGTGAATTCTAAATAAAGATGACACACTTCTCCGATGAAGAAGACAGAGTTTATCTTATGGTGCATCGAAAGAGCCAAAGACAGTGCTTAGGGAGGAGCCCACAATGCTGTTCTTTTCTTGCTTTGCATGCTCCTTGGTTTATTCTTCAAATTATGCAAAGGAGGGATCAACTGGACTGTATCTAGTAGATAGAAGTAGCTGTAAGTTTCTCTACTCAGTTTAGGAAAGAAAGGAAGCCAAGTTGTGTTCTCTAGAGGTAAGCTTTCTCTAACACTACCTCTCCCATCCACTCATCTCTTCAGTAATTAGGCAGGACCTTGGGCCATGGTTTAATATGTTTTTTGTTTTTATTTTACTAAAAAAATAAAAGCCCACTGATATGTTAAAACCCAAGCTACCAACAAAGTCCGATACCAATTCCTAGTTGTTTTTAGGGCTAGGGATGATGGTACTAGCTCAATTGGCCCTGTAGTGATTTACAGAGTTTTATAGGAAAAATGGACCTGGAGCTCTGTCTCCAAGTGTGTGAGGAAGGGTTAGGGGAGGAATATTGGAGACAAGTGATGTGTCTAGAGGGAAATGCAGGGTAGGGTTTGCATGTAGAAACTATTGTAGTCATTTGGAGGCAGAAGTGAACAAGCTAGTTTGGGGTAGCATAAAGACAAATGGGGTGATAGGTAGAATTTCATAGACATTGATACTGGTACACAGAGCTGGGGAATGACTGAAATTCTCAAGCAGTGAGGTAGGCTTTGGTTTGGTGGCATGCATGTGCATCACTGCAGAGACAAAGTATAAGGATAGTAGATGGTGGAGTGCTAGTTCTGTGTCCTAGGAATTGTGGTTGCTAGGGAAATGAGACAGAGGCCAGGAGCAGCCTGACTTACTAGTCAGTGGAAACCACAATAGTAATATACATTTGAGGAGCACAAGTGGGCAACATGCCGCTTAATCTGCACAGATCATGTTTTTTGGAGCCATGTTAACACACTGAAAACAATGTGACTTTTTTCAGGTGTCACCTGCTATGGGCTTTCTGGGACTCCAAGGAATACCATATGAAGTCACAGAATACATACGGTTAATCTTTTAGTGCATTACGTAATAACCAAAGACAACTGGTAGAACATTTGTTCTCATCTGAAATGTGAACGCACCTTTATCACTTTTATTCATTTATTCAAATATTTTCTGAGTGCCATCAGGATAAGGGGGTTGGTATAAAACTAAAATAAATGATGATTCCTCAGAAATGTAGAAATAAATCTACATTTTGTACATTAAATCTATATTTGTCTCTGCAGCGAAGCACCATATGACACAAGTATACCCTTCTTGTACATATTCTAAAGGTCTATGTATACTACTGTGGTAGAGACATGCTCATCCATGTTCGTAGCTGTTCATGAATGTTCATATCCATAATCACTAGCACATGGAAAAAGTCTAGACATTCATCAACTGATAAATAGATGTGAAAATGTTGCACAATGGAATTTTATTTAGCTGTAAAGATATATTACATTCACAGATTAATGGAAGTAACTGTAAAGTATTACACTGATTGAGGTAGTACAGCTCAAGAAAGACTAACGTGAGATCCTCCAGTACAATGTATGGCACCTTCCAGCATTATTAAATCTTCCAGTTCACTACCAGCTTGATTTCTCAATGTTCTATGCCCTACTATATCATGTTTCAGCAATAGGTTCTTTCCTTCAGGTTGTGGAGAGTAACAATTAGCATTGCCAATAGCCTGTAGTGTTTGGGGGACCCTTTGGCCAATGGCTCAAAAATACATAGTTTATTCCTTGCACTGGTGGTTTTATTTGGAAGCATATGATGCCCAGTTGGGGTATTGTCTCTCCAATCATATGGTATACCCATTTAAATCCTTTCAATATGTGTTTATATTTTAGGAACTTTCTACAGTAGAAGGTTTCCATAAATATAACCACCAATCTCACCTAGCTTTGAACACTGTAAGTTACAACAATTTAAGATGTGCCCTGTAAGATGTGTCCACTGGGAATAACCAACCACTTTTAAAATTGTATTTAAAGCCTTCTCCATGAGATGGATGTTGTACCTGACACTGTTAATGAGGCTAAGCACCTAAGGCCTGTTGGGTCGTGGTCAGTTGGGGAAACCTTACTATTATTATTCTGCTAAAATAACAGTAATAAAATGACTCCTAGTGAAATATTGTTATACCTACAGACCAATGCAATGTCTGATCTTCATCAGAGACACTTCTTTTTGCAGTAGATGGCAATTAACATAGAGACCTACAACTGGACAACATTCAGGGAGAGAAAGACTCTGGAGCATTCAGTACAAAATGAGATTTTTTTTTTTAAAAATCATACTCGTCCTCAAGACTCAGGAATCTATGTAGAAGATCTAGGAAAAATGTTAAGGACCAAAAGGAGTGGACAACTCCAAAGAAACATTGTTTACCAGCTACAAGGCTGATGCACATATGAACTTTCAAGAATGTGACACAATGCTAAAACCAGACAAAATCTCAGCATAGAGAAAAGTGGACACAAAGTTGAAACCCTAGCCAAGAACCTATTTGCAGTTTATAGCTGCTGGGAGTGTAAAAATCAGTTTTCTATAATGGAGTGACACTGGTAATGTCACTCACATTCCAGGGCAGACACTATTCTCAGGAGTAGTTGACCAATGCTAAATGGGTTCTATTTGCATGTGAGTATCTATGCTTTTTTATTATTATTATTTTTCTATTTGAGAAAGAAACAACATGAAGCCATGTGGATACAGAAGTAGGGAAGGGTCTGAGAGGAACTGGAAGATGGGAAAGGATATGATCAAAATATAGTGCATAAAATTCTCTTTAAAAAAGAAAGTCAAATTGTTAATGTTCTATTTCATGTGTGTATCTGAGTGTTTAATTCGGAGCACCTATGGAATCCAGGAAACTAGAGAGGGATCATTGCCCAAAGGGGGGCAAACATCGCACAATGCTTCTGCCTAACCCCAAAGCCATAGGTTACCAAATAACAATCCCAGTGGCAGGTGTGGGATTTCCCGTCCTGTGTTGGTGATCAGAGGACCCAGAGACTCCCCAAACAGCACAGCTTACTGTCTTTGCTCCTCCTTTCCTACCACTATTCTCATCATCTTGAGCAGCCACAAGTTTCCACATTCACCACAGTTCACTGGAAAGACAAGCTTCTCTAATCAAGGTTGAGAGCATTTATCTTTGGATGTAAACACAAATACTTAAAAGGCAATTTGATGTCATGTAAAGTTAGCAAAATAACAGTAGTAAATTCTCCTTAGGGCCCAAGACCTATGTAGACATAGTTGTAGTATTTTTTGCTCTCTGCAATTACCATGCCAGGCATAAATTCCTTCATGTGTGGTGATCCTCAAATCTAGTCAGAGAATAGTTGGTTAGTCTCCTAACAGGTAAGCCACTATTGCCTACTGTGCCTGACAGGTTGGTGGTGTAGCACGGAAGGTCTGTAGCTGGTCATTTGTCCTTCCACTGATTAAAAATGAGTTAAAAATGGTGTCAGCTGATCCATAGGGAGTTTCAGACCAGTGTAATCAGCAGAGACATTGATACTGCTGCCACATTCATTGGTGCAGGTGCTGCAACAGGAGGACTTGCTGGTTCTGGTGCTGGTGCTGGAACAGTCTTTGGCAGCCTTATCATTGGTCATGCCAGAAACCCTTCACTGAACAGCAGCTGTTCTCATATGCTCTCCTGCGATTTGCCTTGTCTCAAGCTATGGCTCTCTTTTATTTGGTGGTTGTGCTCTTGATCTTGTTTGTCATGTAACAGAAATTTCTGCCTGAAATCTTGGCATTCATAGTAATTACAGATGTAATTCTGTGTATCTTGCTTTGGTTCAGAAGAATGTAGTACTAGTGTCATGGAAATATATGTTATTTCCAAAGTCATTTCATTAATGATGAAAACTTTAAAAAATATTCATATACATATTTTGGGTGTGAGAGATAGTTCAGCTGTTATGAGGATGTACTGCTCTCTAAGCTTGCCTGAGGACATTAGGTTGGATTGCCTGCAACTCTAGCTCTCATGGGATCTGATTCTCAGGTGGTGGTGCTCAGGTACACACACACACACACACACACACACACACACATACACACACACACACACACATATGTATATATATATATAAATATACACACACATGTATATATATATATATATATATATATATATATATATATATATATACACACACACATATATATTCCCTGACAGAGGCATATACTTATAACTAAAAATAAAATCTTTTAAAAAACAGCTGCAGATGTACAGACATCTGCATTTCAACTACAAGGTCCTTTTTAGATATTTAATTTACAAATATTTCATATTTTCTTCTGAGTTTATTTTTTGAGTCAACACCCTTGACTTAAAAGTTTGAAGTTTTGACCAAATATAATTCATCATTATAAAGAATTACATGTATGTTGTCTTCTGAGAAAGTTCTAGATCTAGCAATTTTATTTAGAGCTTTGCTTACATGTCTTAAATTTTTGTATACGATGAGAGGTTGGGCCTGAGTGATTCTTTCCCATGTGGCTATCCACCTGTTTAAACACCACCTGTTGAAAAAAACATTCTGTCTTTAATTAATGGACTTGATATTCTTGTCAAAAACCAGTTGAGCACTGATTTCTTCTTTTTTTTTCAATAATCATTTTTGAGATTATAGTATAATTGTCATTTTTTTTGCATTTCTTTTCTTCCCTACAAATTCTCCCATGTGCCCAACACCTGCTCTCTTTCAAATCCATAGCCTTTCTTTTTTGTTTATTGTATTCTTAATCCAGTTACATCAGCCTATAGGTTGGGCTTTATAACAACACCACAGTCTTTTGATATGTATTCTTTGTAAGATACAAGAAAGTGTGGGGCGCTGCCACCTTTATTGCTCATTTTAGAAAACTTTTGCCTAGCCTTATATTTCCATATGACTGATAGTTGCAATTTATATGGTGGCTACATTTAATGTATAGGTAGGCCTATTTGGGGCACAAATCCCATTCTAACTATAACATCTCTTCAGCCACTGCATAAAATCCCTGAGGACCTTCCCATTCTTTAGGTCTTTGCTTTATTTACTGATGTTTTGTGTTTTCAGGGTCCACTTCTTTCATTTCCTTTCTTAAATTTTTTCATAAGTACGTCTATAATTATAGAATTATTCCTTAGCTGTGTTTTAAATGATTTGGGTTTTTTTTTGTTTAATTAATTTTTATTTCCATTCAATAGGTTTATTTGAATCATATTTTCCATCCCCTTCTCCTTTGATAGTTTATATATACTTACCGCTGGATTTTAACATTGTATTTTAAAAAGCCTTGTAGAATGCGATTATTAGGTGTGACACTTTTTTAATTTTTAGCCTTTTCAGTATTGAAAACTCATGCTGGTTGAGGAAGGAAGAGTCGGTTTCCTTTAGTCATGTTGGCCTGGAGAGGCTGTTCACAGTCCAGTAGGAAGGTTGTCTCATATTCATGCTCTCATAGGCAGCACTTAGTGTTCTCAGAAGGTTTAAAAAGAGAAGAACTCATCAAGTTGTAAGGGAAAAGTGGTGGAAGGGGAGGGTGGGAAATGGTGGGATGTATTTGATCAAAACACATTATATGCATTCTCAAATAGACAGACAATAAATTAAAAATAATACAAATAAATAAATAAACAAACAAATAAATGAACAAGTCATATCATTTGTTAACAGGAATAGTTGTAATTTTTTGCCTCCATCCTGGGGTCTTGTTATTGCTATTTCTTCTTCTTTCCTAAACAGACATAGCTAGAGCCTCCCAGGGCAAGGCTGGAAAGTAGGGAGAATAGATATCCTTGCCTTGTTCCATGTCAGAGGGTGGTATTGTTCAGTATTTCATTAACAAGAAATGTGAGTGTGCTTCTTCATAGACCAGCTTGAGGAAGTTCAGTTAGTGTCCTTATTTGTGGAATAGTTTTACTGTGAAAAACCTGTGGCGTTTTCTCGATGCATTCGCTCCAGTAGCTGTTGAGATAACCATGTATTATGTGTTCCTTCCTTCATGACTGAGTTGCATTACAGGAAAAGATTTTCAAATGCTATACCTCCCTTATGTTACTCTAGCGTACCTCACTTGTTGACGATGAGTAATGACTTTTTGTTCACTATTGGGTTTGGCATCTGCTGTGTTGAACATTTCTGAACATTTTCATATCAGCCTGTGATTTTCATTTCTCCATATGACTTTGACTTAATTTTATATTAAGGCAATGAAAATGATCTTATAGAATAAATTAGAGAAATCATTTCTTTTGTTTGTTGATGTTAGTTATTTAAATATTTGCTAAGACTAATGAGCTAAATTGCACATTCCTGTGATTTCTTTGTACAGAACTTGTCTGTCTAGGAATTCAATCTCGTTCTTCTTCTTGAGTCAGTTTTCATTTCTCCAAGCATTTCCTTTTGCCTATGAATTAGACTATTTATTGGCATATTTTTTTTTTCAGGATATCTCTATAATCCTCTCCATTTCTGCAAAGTTGGAAGGGATTGCTTTCTTTTTCTCCACATTTGGAAGTTCTGTTTCCTCATTTCACTGTTCATTGGCTTAACTAAATATTTATCAATTTTGTAGATGGTTAAAGAACCAACTTGAGGTTTTATTTATTTATTCTTTAATATTTATTATTTTTCTTCTTTCTTTGGAGTTAATCTACTCTCCCCCCCTCTCTGTAATGTAACAGTTTAGACTATGGTTTTAGAGTATGCATTATTTTAATGAACTTCTCTGCCTTTACCTGGAGACTTTCTTCTTCATTTGCACCTGATGTGTAAGATATACCTCTGCTATTTTGTAGCTGTGTTTGATGCATTCTCTATCTTTTTTTGGTTCTCTTTACAGACTTCTTTTGTGTTAAATAGATTCTTTGTAATGTTTTATGTTAATTCCCTCGTTGTTTCTTTTACTATATATATTTTTGAGATATTTTTCTAGTGATTGCCCTGGGGGTCCAATTAACCTATTAATTTATTGCAATCTAGTTTGCATTAATGTCAACTTAATTACAATATTATATAAAAACCTTCCCACTGTGCAGCCCCTTCCCTACTTCATATCTTGTTCTGTTATTATCATAGAAATTATTCTTTATGCATTTTATGCCCATCAACATATTTGTAATTATTTCCAAGTGTAGCTTACTTTTAAAAGACACAGTAGAAACAAAGAGCTATGCCTACAATATGCTTACACACCATTTTTATTTACTTATGTGGTTTTTTTTTTTTTTGCTGGAACTCTTTATTTTACTATTTGAATTTTTTATTGATCGCTCATTTCTGTCTGAAAGTCTTAAGGCAGGGACTATCCAGCAATGGATTTTTTTTCCTGTTTATAATTTCAATGAAGTTTTAGTTTCTCCTTTATTTTACATATGATATGGCTGGATAGAAAATTATTTATTATATTGTTGGGTAGAAAATTCTTTGTTGACAGCCATTTTCTTCTTACTGTTAACACTTGGGAGGTCTTCTGTTGTGTATGGGTTGTGATGAGAAATCTACTGGTGAGATCATTAAAGGTCTTTATCCAGAACTTTTTCATTCCTAGGCTTTCATGGCTTTCTTTGTCATTGAAACACTTGGCTATGATGGGTTTGGATGTATAGCTTTGAGATTAGGCTTTGCTGAACTTCTTGAATTTCCACTTAACATTTTTCATCAATTTTGAGATGACTTTATTTCTCCTGTCATCAATTCTTCAACTATTTGATTTGTTTGTCTCCCTCCTTTTTCAGATCCTCTTTGTGCTTGTTACAGCCTTTGATGATCTCTCAAAGTTCTAAGACTCCTTTTCATCCTCAGGCTTTTCAGGCCACAGAACACTTCTAAAGTAATGTTGTTTTATTAATTCTTTGATAACACCACACAATGTATTTTAAACATAGTCTCTTCCACAGCTTCTCCCATTGCTATCCTTTCTACCATCCCATCCCTTTCATTCAACGTTGGGATATCTCCTCCTTCTCCTCCTCCTTTTTTTTTTAATGTTTCCCATTAAGCTCAGCTAGTCTTGTGAGTGGAGCATGCTCTGGACTGTGGTGAATATACTGGAGGCCATGTTATTAGAGAGAACAGACTTCCTCTCCTAGCAGCTACCAAATGCTAATAGTTCCTCAGCTGCTGGTCAGAGTTCATGTCTACATCCCTTACCTCTGGGCTGGATTTTGTCTGTTTGGAGCTTGTGCAGGTCTTGTGCCTGCTGGTGTAATTGCTGTGAGTTCATCAGCATATCTGCCCCATTGTATCAGGAAAACATTTTTTCCTTGATGTAATCTAAAACTTCTGCCTTTTATAATGTTTCTGCTCCTAGAACTACACAACAGTAATGACCTAATTCCAAGTGTTCCTCTGCCTACTGAAATTTTCTGCTAACCTCTATTCTGAATTTTTCATTTTATTGGACTTTGCACTGTAGAATTTGTTAGCTTATGTATTATATACACACACACACACACACACACACACACACACACACACACACACACACATTATATATGTGTGTTATTATATATCACACACACACACACACACACATAATATTCTATTGTAGGATGTAAAACCATGCAGGAGGTTTGGTAAGGTAGAGCAGGTTTGGGATCCAGAGACTCGGTGGGCACACAGCTGAGGCTTAGGCAACTTCCCGACTCCTGCCAGATACCTGTCCTGGAACATGTGCCACACTCCTCACATAAAGAAATGTGTCCTGTGGTCACATAGGCCCAAAACAGAGTTCTCCGTGCTAATGAGGTATCTAGAGATATGGAGGGCTTAGCCAATAAGCTTCCCTTCCCAGACATTCCTCCCTGCAATAGTTATTTAATCTCAGGTCTACCCTGAGAAGTAGGTATGGTGTTTTATGCATCCATTTTCTGCCAAGAACAACCAACAAACGGTTTAGAACCATGGACTGTCTCTTTCGTCAAGATCTCCAATGGGGAGCCACGGAGAAGACATTTGATTACAGAGCCACAGTTTAATTCTCCCATAGAAGGCCTCTCTGTGCTCCCAGCCACAATTGCCACCAAGCCTGCCTCCACCGAGTTAAGGACAATTACCACTGAGACAAGGTGGACCTCCCCTTTGCCCTGGCCTAGACT
Organism: Mastomys coucha; assembly: GCF_008632895.1. Classification (NCBI taxonomy): domain Eukaryota; kingdom Metazoa; phylum Chordata; class Mammalia; order Rodentia; family Muridae; genus Mastomys; species Mastomys coucha. The sequence continues at coordinate 58,867,784 of NW_022196904.1, forward strand.
AGACGCTGTCCCCAGTCCATTCCCCAGCCTGACTCTGTTCTTTGCTCTTCTGCAACTCTCAGGGGTGCCTGGATGCCAAGAGTCTGAGAACCCCATGGCTCCAGCCTCATTGCAGGCCCAGGGTCCCCCGAACCAGCTCCAGCTTTCCCATGCCTCAGACTACACTTTCCCACACCTGGAGCAGAGCAGTTCTGGTGTTTCCCTATAGCCTGACACCTTCCTGGCTGCTACCTGGGATAAGAGCAGTCAAACTCCCCTCATTATGCCTCCCCAAAAGGCTGTGTCCAGCAGTGGGATAGATTCAGACACACATTGTATGTGTGTGTGCATGTGTGTGTATAATAATTATAAAAGGCTGGATATATATATATATATATACACACTTAAATACATATATATTATATATACACACATATATACACACACATATATGTATATGTATACCTAACCCTTTTTGAATATTCTGTATTTCATCAGGCATTTCCTTTACTTCTTTTTTTTTTGTTTGTTTGTTTTTAGAGACAGGGTTTCTCTGTGTAGCCCTGGCTGTCCTGGAGCTCACTCTGTAGACCAGGCTGGCCTTGAACTCAGAAATCCACCTCCCTCTGCCTCCAAAGTGCTGGGATTAAAGGTGTGAGCCACCACTGCCCAGCTTTCCTTTAGTTCTTAAAGCAAGCATATTTAAAGATCTTTTTCTAGCAAGCCCAAACCCTGTACTTCCACAGGGCCTCCTGATTCTTCAGCTCAACATCAGAAATGTGAACCACTATTTTTTACTTCCAACTAGAGCCAAATGTGAGGGATATAGGTAAGGCAAATTAAAATGCCACAAGTAATTGATTTTCCTGATATTTGTATGTTTTTCTTCAATACATAGTTACAGAGTGGTTGCAAGCCTTTGATTAATTTATAGAATTTGTAGAAAAAAAAGTTGATTCTGATAATTAGCAAGTAAGAAGCCCAGTGCCAGGAATTACCGCTTTTAGAGTTGTTGGCCAGTGAGTTTTCACAGACCTCCAGATATTGCAGGCTACTGTCAATACCCTTGGGAGCCCTTCAGCAACTGATAATATGATGAAGACTTTGTATTATTGAATCATAGAACATGGCGAAATCAAGCTGGCACTCACTTGGTAGCTCTGTGTCTACTGTAGCTTTTGTAGTACCTGGAGGTGCTATACATGCTCTTGGGGGAGAGTATAACTATCAACCTTATGCAGCTGTGAACTCTGCAAACTAACAAAAATGGCCAGCCTGGCAAGACATGCCCACTGGTGCAATAGTGGTATGAAAGTTAAGAGGAATCACAAGCCCCAGGGGAGAACCTACTGTGGTTATTCTGCTAAGTGGAAATAGTATTAACCTGACACACACATAGATGAGTGCATCTCATCTTTCATCAGAGAAGCATCTTTTGGCAGGAGATGGCAATTAACACAGAGCCACAACTGATCAAGGCACAGAGAACGGGAGATTGAGCAAGGCTTAGTCCTCATTGGAACATGTATATCATATCCTCTCCTTCTGAGGCTCAGATACCATTTCAGCAGAGGGAATGGAAAACATGTAAAGCAAAGAGATGGTAGCTGACTACAAAGGAAACTGTTTTCTGGTCAGGGCAAGGAAGTGGCAAATACAAACCCACATAGGTCATGAAAGGATGCACAAGACCTGTGCAAACTCAAGTCAGACAAAACTCCACCATGGAATGGAGAGGTGGGTCCCTGTTGGCAGTGAATAGCTGTTGGGCTAGGAAGAATTAGTTTTCTTTAAGAATGCAGTCCATGGTGAGTTGACTATGCTACAGTGGAAAGCCACACATCCAAGAGTGTGTGAGTTGCACATATTGTACTTGAAGAATTAAAAATCAAAGCATAGAACACAAAGTTGGGTATGTGAGGAATACTGGATGAGTCTGGAAGGAGGAGGGGGTGAATATGAGAAAAATACATGGTATAAAATTTAATGAAAATGAATTCAATAAAAAAATCAAAGAATTGATCTGGACACTGGTGGTTCACATCTTTAATCCCAGCACTCAGGAGGTGGAGGCAGGTGGATCTCTGAGTTCAAGATTAGCTTGGTATACAGAATCAATTCCAAGACAACCAAAGTTACACAGAGAAATAATGTTGAACTCCATTCCAAATCAAAGAATTAATATACTTATAAATGATATACATTTAAATCATCAAAAGCAAAAGAACAGTTTTTTGGATATACTAGCAAACCATTTGCCTAGCATGCATGAAAGCATGGGTTTGATCCCTTGCATTATGTAAAAATAGGCATAATGGTCTACATTTGTAATACCAGCACTCTGCAAGTGAAGGCAGAAGAATCAGAAGATCAAGGTCATTCTTAACTGCATATCAACCTTGAAGACAAATAACCTAGGCTACATGAAATCCTGTCAAAGAATGAAGTATATTACATGTCAAAAGATTACAAAACTCTAGAATATGATTTCTGGCTTCCCATTCTGGCTTTGGTACTCACTCATATATGGTCTCTGTCTGGCTAGTTATTAAGCCTTCTGGGAACCACTGTTTTCCACACAGTCTTCCACATAGCAGTGGGCTGGTTGTGACTAAAAGAATGAGTTGATATGTGGATAACTCTCATAAAGATGTTTAGGTCACAACAAGATGGATTATACCTGTTGTTAGGGTGACCTTGAACTCTTCCAACAATCCCACACAGTAGCTAGGTCAAGTTCTTATCAGAGTCCATAGAATTATTTATTGAAGATGGGGATAGATGCTCTCATCTCTATGGTGCCACAGAAATAACATGTGTAAACATTTCAGCTTGTACTAAATAGATGCTCATTAAATAGAAACTCCATCCACAAATCACAGCTCTCCCATCTTTTCCACCCTGCTTGTGTACCTACTGGAGTATTGAATTTAAAACTTTTTGAGAAATATGTGTGACTGAATTTGGTGTATCTTGCAGCTGCAGAAGATTCCTGGTGACTATTCTTCCGATATCTGGGTTTCATCAGAACTCTGAGATTGAGTGACAAGAACTGACTATGATGGTTCACCAACCTTTAGAGAAGGAGGCAGGTGACAGGTCTTTCCAAACACAGCAGATGGGCTAAGAGCAGTTGTGTAGAAGCAGCTACAAATGGGACAGGTGGCTTGCACAATACTGGCTGTGTGTGATGGCTTGTTTTATTGCTCTTTATAATGTTGTCTGTGGCCATTTTACAATAGTTTTTATTTCTGTCCTCACTGTAAATCTTGCTGTAAAATTGCTTTAATGCAAGGGAAAGGCTGTGAAATGAGAGTTGGGACCTCAAGCTGATGAGAGACAGAGAAAACAGTACACTAAAGATGCCCAGGGACAGAACGAAGGGGAGCCAGGGGGAGAATTAGTGGGCTAAATGGTCATTATATGCCGGAATTTGTCTCTCTCCAAACCAATTTAGCTTTAAGAAAGAAAGGATGCCGCTTCTAGATGAATCCACCAGGTGGCACTACCAAAAGTGTTTCTTGGCTTTTCTTTTTAATTTCTTGGAGTTAATTTAGTAACTTCACTATTTTTAGAGAGGAGAACAATGGTCTGAGTTTTGGAAGTAGAGTTCATCCTGTTATTTTTCTACCAGCCCCGTGTTAGTTAAAAAATGTGTGGTAAAATTTTGCCCAAGAAAAGACCCCTTTCTCAAGAGATAAGACATCCTCTTGGTTAGATATTTTTTCCAGGGCAATTTTAAGCTAAATGTCATAGATTTAGGGATATGCATATATCTTCTGGTTAACATGAATTTACTTGTTTTTTTTCTTAGTCTGGGCCTATAAAAGCCTTTATATATAAGCTTTTTTTTCAACAACAAACTTTTAAATCCTTTTCAAGAATGAGGGAGAATACTAAATTGTTCTTAATTTATTACCATACCAATATAGTTCTTGCAAAAGTGATTCTGAGATCTGGAACCCTTGGGAAGGCTCTTGTAGGAGGTCTCCACGATTCTTATATCATGAGCAAAGCATATAGTTAGGGCATTTTCTGGTTAATGAGACTAAGAAATGTTTTTAAAACTTACCCTTATTCAATTTATATCTTTTCAGAGAAGCTACCTTCAAACTTCCCATCCATGTGAGCTTTGTTTATGTCTTGTTGTATACTAAGAATCAGCAGTAGAGGCTGGTGCTTTTAATATTGTGTTTTAAAAATAATGTCCAGCATTCTTTGAGGTAAGACAAAAGCATGTGGGGGGACCTGGTAGCAAATAGGACAGGACCAGTTACTGTTTCTCACGGTGAAGGACCAGAGCAATCTGAAGACCAAGGCATAGGAAGCTAGTATTCATATTGCTCTGCCCAAGCAGAACTGAATTAGACATGCCTGGGTTCTTCAAAGTGCTTGCTGCTCTCTTACTTATAGTCATGTCTATGAGGATGACGAATGGATGAAGCGGGTTAGGGCAGAGTGGTGGAGGCACCTCTGACTAGTGTAACAGATATTTTATCAGCTGGAAATCTTGAATTGTTTTAAATATTTATTCATGGTGTATGATGGTGTGTGTGTGTATGTGTGTGTGTGTGTGTGTGTGTGTGTGTGTGTGTGTGTGTGTGTGAATGATTGCATGTGCAACATGACATACCTATCCTGTGGAGGAGAGCTTGTGGGTCCCTCTCATTCTATCAAGAGAGCCTCAGGAGTAGAACTCAGGTTGTCAGGCTTGGTGGAAACCTCATTTACCCATTGAGCCACCTTGCTAGTTGAGGGAGCTTTTTATGATTGCTTTTTCCGTCAAGGTGAAGCTGGTAGATGATCTTTAATATTAACTAATTAATCTTTTTATACCTCCTTCATAAAAAGGACCTACCTGGTACATGTCTGAGAGAGAGAGACAGACACACACACATACACAGAGAAAGACAGACACACACACAGAGAGATAGAGATAGAAATAGGGAGAGAGAGAGAGAGAGAGAGAGAGAGAGAGAGAGAGAGAGAGAGAGAGAGAGAGAGAGAGAGAGAGAGAGAGGTGAGGTGATTACAGCAGGGGCTGATGAGTGGTATTTAGAAACATGTGGGTAAAGAACTCCTTGCTTGGCCTCCATTTCCACTTGGACAGAGGGTCTGAGGACAAAACAAATGGCCTGAGCATGTGAGGCAGGTAGGGGACACACTTTTGATATCTACTTTAGCTGAAGCACACTAAGTCACTGATTTGCAAATTCAAGTTTGGTCATATGCCACTAAACCACAGGGACACACACTGAAAGAGGAATTCTTAGGCAATTCTAATGTTAGGGAACACCCGAAGAGTGTTCAGGCTTTAATGGTCCCGGTCACTGAAGGTCTAGGCCATGTGATCTCCTGGTACAATCAAGAGATGTGGAAAATAAATATATATGTGTTTTCATCATGAGGCATATTGTTTACAGCCAACTGTTTTAGTAAGTACATTAAAAACAGAAATAATAATCCCAGTGGGAAATACATAAAGTAACATTGTAACTGTTTATTATCTTTATCACGTTTCATCTACTGACTGCAGTTCTGTGATCCTTCCTTTTCTATGTCTGGTAATACAGAAAGATGACTCACGCCAGGGGCCCCACATGCATCACACTGTGATGTGACAAAGGCTCTGATGTGAGTGGGTGATGGGGGCTTTCCCACCCTGTTATGATCTTATAGAATTACCTTTGCGTATGCAGTTCCTTGATGTCCTAGTGCCAGATTGTATTTTTTGAGCCATGGCTGGTATTTTAATAATATAATAAATATAATATAATATAATATGATAAACCAAAAACTAATGCATCGGAATTGGGCAAAAGCAACAGAAGAAAAAGAGCCCAAGAAATGACAGAATCACAGACCCAATTGTTTGCCCATTTTGGGATTCTATAAAAACACTAAACTGGAAGCATAAAATATATACAAAGGACCTGTAGAGTAAAAACAGAGAAGAAAAAAAATATAAAAGTAAAACATAATAAGACCTTTTTTTAAAAAAAGGAAAAATACTGACAGGACTTTATGAGACAAGAAACATCCCAAAATGGCTTTGAGTTTGTTTTCTGATGGCTATCTACTGCTGGGCGTGCTGTCTTCCCTTAAGAGTAGTTTGTTCCTCCCGTGAGACTTCCAAGGCAGAACTAAATTTTCATTTGCAAGTGGTTATCAGCTGGAGATTGCTTCTGGGATAGGGATATGAGTCTACCCTAGGACTCCATCTGATGCAGCTCCATGCATGTCCTGTGCATGCTGCCTCAATTTCTGAGAGTTCATATATGTATCAGTCATGCTGATTTAGAGGACCTTGTTTTCTTGTGTCCTCCATTTCCCCTGGCTTTTTCTTTTCTGAGGAATTTGTTGATGCCTGAGCAGAGGGGTTTGATGGAGACATCTCTTTTGGAAATGAGTGTAAATGAAACTTTTATTTGCCGGATGTATTTCTCATCTTGGAGGTTTATTGCTGAATAAACTCCTCCTTCCTTTCTAGCTCTTTCTGAACTCTGGCTAACTGATTCAACACAGCTGTTCTGGTCCAAACTCCTCTCCAAGCTGACTGATCTGAACTGGCTTCTCTCAGCTTCTGAATGAATTGTTTTGCTTGGCTTCAAATTAACTCTGGCAATTTGCTCTAATCTTCTGGCTCATTCTAATTTTCTGATTCATTCTGTCTTTACCTGCAACATGCTTGTATAAAACTGTCCTGGATGCCTCCTTTCAGTCTCTCTGTCTCTCTGTCTCTGTCACTCTCTCTCTGCACTGCTCTCTTAAGTCACCTTTCTTGTCTGTGAGAGTTGAGCATATCTTATATAACTCACCCTTTCAAATCTTTCTCTGATTTGTCACTTTGTCTACCCCTCAATAAGATATCAATTTCAAACATTGCTGCTTCCTTCTACAAACTAATATTACCTTCATGGTTTGGGAATAAAGGTGTATAATAAGGGCATGTCTGTATTCCAGCCAGATCACACAGACCTAGAAGGTTTGTATATATGATCCCTTGCTAGAGCATCCATGACACTAGGATTAAAGTCCTTCTACAGATGAGGGTTCTAACATTTCTCACTCTCTGCATAATGACTATGAGTTTCTGTATTTGTTCCCATCTGCTGCAGAAAGAAGCTGCTTCTCTGATAATGGCTAAGTAATGCACCAATCTATGATTATAGCAGAATGTCATTAGAAGTAATTTTATTGCTTTTTTCTTTTAGAATAGTCATATTTGGATTTGGATTTACTTACTAGTGTCAAGTTCTTGGTCACCCAAGCAGTGCTAGGTATAGGTTTTATTTTATGGAGTGGGCTTAAGTTACTCCCACAAGCTTTGTGCAACCTTGCATATCTTGCATATCTCATAGGTAGGACACCATAGTATGTCCAAGGGTTGTGGCTGAACTGGTATTTACACTACTTCTCTTTTAGTAGCATACAGAGTACCTTTCTGAGCCAAAGTGCTAGCTTGTAGTGGTGAAAACTCTATGTTCAATAAATTGTATAGGTGTTGTCTTTAGCAATGAGGCCTTGCTGTCATTTTGTAGAGTACAATCTATAGTATTGGCAACATCCTGGGCTATTTGGGAATTTCTGTGGAACTCTTCTGACCAACAACACAGTTAGATGCAACTAACTGTACTGGAAGCTTTATTTGGTGACAAGAGATGGCCAGTTGGGGCTCTGCCTCCTCTATTATTATGGTGATTTTATTTACTTCACCTTCATATATGCATATATTTTATGAAACTTCTGCTGTATTATATTTCCATACTACCCCTAAAATGGACCTTAATTTTTAACTGTCTCTCCCCAGATTACTCTCTTGTTCCTCCTCTCCCCTCCTCTCTCCTCCCCTTCCCTACTTGATCTTCACATCCCAGACCTTCTATCCATCTATAACTATCCTATTCCCTTTCATACGGAGATTTATTTGCCCTTTACCCCATCACTTATTCTATATCTAACCCTGTGGTCTTATGGATTGTAGGTTGGTTTTCATTGGCTTAACAGCTAATATAGACATATAAGTGAATATATATCAAGTTTGTCTTTCTCAGTCTGGGTTACCTCACTTAGACTGGTT
>NW_022196904.1:58875852-58922706 GCF_008632895.1 Mastomys coucha
TTCAATCCATTTACCTGCAAGTTTCATGATTTAATTTTTTTAAAGAGTCGAGTAATAGTCCACTGTGTAAATGTCCTACATTTTCCTTATCTACTCTTCCATTGAAGGACATCTAGCCTGCTTCCAACCTCTGATATTGTGAATAGAGAAACAGTGAACATGGTTGAGCAAGTGTCTGTCTGGTAGGATACAGCATGATGTGACTTGCCCACTCTTTTTCCTCACTGCAGATGTTCAAAACAGCAAATGATGAACATGCTGGTTCTGCTGTCAGCGTAATGAAACCAACAGCTAAGAGGCTTAGGCTATCAGGTTGGGACTGTTGAAGGCAAACTCAGCATGGTGCCTGAATAGGTTTGTGCATGCTTTCAAGCTCATATTTTCAAATTGGACACCATTCAAATGAATTGTTCTCCTAATATGTTGTGAACATACTGAAGAGTCAAAATAGAAACTCCCATTAAGAGCATAATTGTCAATGCAGTGGGTGAGGAGATTGGAGCATGTCATGTCCTTTTCAGGTTTCCCATCTCGGCTAATGTTATTTTCCTGGTGACTGACTTTAATCAAATTTGCCCATCTTCTTCTGACCTCAGTGAAACCATCTTCATAACTGGGTTGGAAGGAGGAGCATCTAATTAAGATCACATTCGTACTTGGAATCTCTCTGCCCAGTGGGGATAGATAACATTGTCACTCAGGGTTGGGAGTGGCTAATGATATTAATGCTTTCCCTACAGGCAACACAATGCAATCAGGGCCTGAGCTGCTGGACGTGTAGACTTCTGCCTCCTTGAAAGAAGGTGACCAGTTGTGTTTTCAGGGACTCAGTAACCAAGTTAACTAAAGGGATTTGCTATCCTTTGCTTCTTTGGCATGCACAGTTTGTCAACCTGGTGTCTACACTGAACTTGAGTTGCCAGGTTTATTGAGGCATAGTTTGCAAACAGTAAAATTATTCTGGATTCTGGTGTTTGACTTGAAGGTTTTGACCAAGTGTACAGTAGTGTGATAGTTTCCTATAAAGTGGAGCACCAAAGGGAGAACTTCAAAGTCCTTTTACAGTAACAGCTTCTTTGTAGAGCTGTTCATGGCAAAGCACCTCGCTTCCTGTGAGTGCTTGTCCGTTTCTTTCCATCAAATCTCATTGCCCAGGTTATATGCTTTCCCTGGACTTGGTTCATGTTGGACCTTAGACCATGAGCATGGTCGACATCACCTGAAATTAGTAGTGCTTTGCCAGCTACTAATGAGGTGAGGTGCGCACCCTTGACAGTGACAAAAGCCTGTCCTATGTGCCTGCTCACCAAGTTCTTGGTAGATTTTTTCTTAGCATTAAACACAGAAATTATATGTATATTAGGTAGGTATTTATTATACTGATATGACAAAATTCCCCAGGGGAAACAATTCAAGGAAGAGAGGGTTTATTTAGGATTACAGATCTAAAGAAGACAACCAATCATGGTAAGGAAGGCAGAATGTCAGGAATAGGAGGTGACTGGCCACATTGCACCCAAAGTCAAGGACCAGAGAGGAGTTAATACCTGTGCTCAGCTTGCTTTCATCTCTTTATTGCATTTAGGGTGGGTCTTCCCACTTCAGTATATCTTACCGAGGTCATCCTTCACTAACACACCCAGAGATATGTGTTCATGGTGATTCTAAACCCCATCTAGTTACAGTCAGCATGAGGCACCATAGGTAGTTCAGCAAGCTACATGAAATAGGAAGCTAGACTGTGGGGACTACAGCTCATGGAGGGACTTGGAATCATTTCATGAAATCTGTTAAGACATGTACTGAAGTACAAGAAAAGGTTCCCTCTATTTCCCCTCAACTGTTAGGAAAGGAGGCCATTGTCACAAATTCAACCTCATACATATTCTCTTTACCATGAGGTAGTATCTTATTTATTCTGAACAATAAACAATGTATAGGAGAAACACATTAGCTTTCACTTACCTTGGCCAACTCTAGGCTTGAAAGCAACATTTGAAAAAAGTATTTTGTTAATAAAACTAGGAAAAGTCTTTTTCTGATACACAGTTATAGCTTGGGAGAAAAGTTTTAGAGGTAAATGTCATTTATAATTTTAAAAATAGATGGCAATGTCTCTTGAGAATGTTTTTGGTGATGATAAAATCACTTTCTAGGGATGCTCAAGAGGAATATGGCCAATATGAAGAGTGTTATGATGTGAAATATATAGATAGAGGGAAAGGTCTTTGAATCTTAGGATTAGGAGTGTGGCTTAGTAGTAGAACATTTGCTTAGCATTCCTGAGAGCCTGATCTTCATCCCTAACATCTGCTCCAAGTTATCGATACTACGCAAATTTAAGTTCTAAACCTGTTTGAGTATTTACTATAAAATATTACATTTTTCTTAGTATTAAGAATTTTTTTTATATAAAGGACTGGAGAGATATTTCAGAGTTGGGAGCACTTACTTGCTACTCTTCCAGAGGACCTGGGATTGGTTCCCAACATTTACATCAGGTAGCTCATACTGCCTGTAACTCCACTCTCTGGGAATTTAATGCCCTCTTCTGGCCAATGTAGTCATCATGGTGAACATACACTTTCTCAGGTAACCACATATACTCACACAGTTTTATTTTTTAATTTATTAAGAAAGAATTAAAATTTCAGATTGGGAAAGTAGAGGGGTCTCATACATTTAGAGATTCATGGTAAAAGGAGTTGGGGACAAACTCTGCATGTGTGGTGTCTATAGGACTTATGTCTAGGGTTGGGATCAGAATGCTCCCTGCCTGTAACCAGCAAAGAGAAGCAGAGAGAGAAGGGGAAGGGGAAGAGAGAGGTGGGGAGAGGGAGAGGAAGCAAGATTGAGTGAGAGACTGCTGTACTTGGAATACCCTTGGTACAGTTACACAGACTGCAATCATTATTCTTGCCCCAGGTGTTCTTAGCTGTGATGCTTTAAGTTTTAATATTATTTTATGAATATGAAAACAACACTGATGATTCTCGTTGTTTGTGGTATCTGCATTCAGCATTCACCTCCATGCTAAAATTCAGGTGTAATCTGAAATCAGCGTCTGTGTTATTTCATAACCATTTACAGGTATGCTGGGCGGAAAAAATATTACTTGAAAGGTCCTCCATGGTCAATAAACAAGTACCTTTTCAAGGTCTGTTTGGTGCCGTGTTTTTTCATGGAACAAACCAAAAGTGCCAGTTCCTGGCCTTAAGCACATGGAGGCTGTGACAGGGATATAGGTGTGTTAGTTAGATAAGTCTCAGTCCTCAGGTACAGAGCTGTTGGTGAGCTCAACTTTAGCATACCAAAAATACATTAAGTTGGTTTTTTTTTCTAAGTGGAAACATGAATAAAATAAGGCTATATATTGATCAGGAGTGACTAAGTGCTCATGAGAACAGTGTTGTGACCAGTGGCTCGAAGGAGCCTAACCTCCCTTTTCCCCAGAAAAAAGTGCTGGTTTAATTGCTTCATTCACTAGTTCTCTTAGGGCCGTTGTCTTATAGAACACACTATCACAGGTAACAATACTGGAGAGGATGTGTGTGCATTCTTCTTGATGACCTTTAGTTTGCTTACCCATACAACATAAACCTTTTTATAAGTTGTTAAACAATACCAAGATTATTTCCTAAAACTGAGAAGTAGAGGGAATTGAATGGATGGAGCCATTCACCCATTCATACCCAGAATGCCTGTGGGAACCTGCTATTTAAGGTCGGACTCTACCTTGCCCAGACAGCTCTCCTGAGCTTTGCACAAAATGGAGGACTCATTTCCTTTCCCTGCAACTTCTTTTTCTCTATCTGCTCTGGGGAGCCTGATCCCCACATCTTCTACCTGAGGAGTGTCACATCATCCTTGGCAAAATTACAGATTCTGCTTCCTCTTTTCAGATGAGAGCCTGCTCAACAAACACCTGGGATTCCTGGAATGCCTCTCCAAGCAAATGAGGCATTAACAGTATGTTAAACTCCAGCCAGTGATTGACATTCACCCTGAATACCCCTTCTCACTCTCCAAAGTTTGTATATAGGCCCTGCTCACCCGTGAACAAAGTGTGTGCCCACAAGCCATTTTACTGAAGATCATCTAAGAGAGCTGAACACTGTCGAAAAGAGCTGTAACGCTGAAATCCTCAGAAAAGGCCTTCTCCCTGTGCTCCCAATTCCCAGCCAAGATCCTGCAGAACCCACCCATTCCAGGCTCCGACTCATTCTCTCCCTTCCTGTGTGCAGCAGCTCTTGGATACCCTGGAGGGAGGAAGTAGAACTTGGAAACACACACACCTAGATGCATAGCTTCTAGAAGACCCTCATCCATATAGCTCAGTGATCCCAGTTCAACCCCATGGCTTCCATACCAGGAATAGCTGTGCTAACTCTCTTCATATAGCAGGCTCTGCTTCCCTCTTGCACTAGCCTGATTTACAAACTGAATTGTGAGTGGGTTAAATAATCCTTGAGGGAATTCTAAGAGACTTCTACCTGTGGGTTCACTGTTATGAATTCATGGGCTAGTGGAGTTTAATGGATTTACATTGAAAGTAGAGATTAGAGAATTCTGATGCCCCCAACTTTATACTCAGCAGCTTTTTTCAAGGATCACTGTGCCCCAGATGTGAGAAGACACCTGTAATTTCCATCATTTGAAGGTTACAACCCTAGCACCGCCTGCATCTGTTTCAACCACTCCTACTTTTTTTCCTATTGTGCCAATGAAATGGTGGTTTCACGGTGCGATTACACACACCTTCCAAAGGCTTTAAGGGGGTTACTAATGCATGTTCTACCTACACTGAAGATAAAATCAACTCTAGACTCCACCCTAGAGGGAGAGCTGACCATGTCCTTGTGGGCCCGAAGATAGTTGAGAGCTGGCCCTGTATGGCCCTGTATGGCCCTGTATGGCCCTGTATGGCTCCCCTCAGTTGATGGCTTCTGGCATGGGAGTAGGTGGAGAAAAATCTCACCTTCCTTTGGGGGGCTGGCCACTAGGAATGTGACTATGCTCCAGTGAACACATGAACAACACAAAATGGATTTTTCTTTCTTCTTTCTTATTTTTCTTTTGGGGGGGTCATGGGGAGAATAGGAAGTATGGGAGGACTGGGAGGTGAGCGTAATTGGGGTACATGATGTGAGATTCCCAACTAATAAATTAAAAAAAAAAATTAGCTCCAAAAGTCGTTGTCTGTGCAATGGAGCTTTGCATACACTGGATAGGGGAAAATACCAACTCAGAGGTAAGTCTAACTTCCCCTCTGCATAGTCCATCATTGAAATTCATTTGATGGACAGGACTTAAATATACTTACCACATGGATGCTCTTCCAAATTAATATCCACATAAGCAGGCAATTTTCTTCCTGACATTCCATACTTAGCATATTTGTTTGTATGTTGGTTATTCTGAGAGTATGGCAATGTACAAAGAACATGGTTATATCAATGACCACCTGGGGTTCTCCAGGAGGGTTGCCAGATAGTCTTGGTGTTTGGGTAAGCACTAGGCAGCTCTGGACTTAATGCCAGAAACCCTGAGTAGGGCACTCAGTCCTATCAATGTCCTGAACATATCACATGACTTCTCTGGGCTCTAATCTTTCCCTTTTAGTGACCACAGTGGTACTACTATGAGGGCCAAAGGCTTATCTGTGAAACATACACAGAACAATATGGCTGTCCTGATGGAAAATGAGGAGTGGACCCAGTCTCCCTATTTATGATGTCTCCAAGCCTCAGTTTATTTCAAGGGTTATAAGCAGCATCTCCATTGTGCTGACTAGTTTTTTATATCAACTTGACACAAGCTAGAGTTATTTGGAAGGAGGGCCTCTCAATTGAGAACATTTCCTACCTGATTAGCCTGTGGGCAAGCATGTGGTGCGTCTTTTTAATTGATGACAGATGTTAGGAGGGAATCAGCTCACTGTGGGTGGTGTCATTCCTGGGCAGGTGATTCTGGGTATTATAAGAAGGCCAGCTGAGCAAGCCATGCAGAGCAAGCCAGTAAGCAGCACCCCTCCATGGATGGCCTCTGCATCAGTTCCCACTTTGAAGTTCCTGACCTGCTTGAGTTGCTGTCTTGACTTCCCCAGTGATAGACTGTTACCTGAAAGTGTAAGATGAAATAAACTCTTTCCTTCCCAAATTGCTTTTGGTCATAGTCCTGGTGTTTCCCAAGTAAGACACCCTCAAACACTTGATAATGTTTACTATTATTGGCATGGCTACAGCATCTAGACTAATGTTTCTCAACCTTCCTAAAGCTGTGACCCTTTAATACAATTAGTTCCTCATGTGGTGGTACCCCCCAACCATAAAATTGTTTCATTGCTACTTCATAGCTGCGATTTTGCTACTGTTATAAGTCATAATGTAAAATATATGATATGCAGAATATATGATATATGACACCCCTATAGGGTCATAACCCGCAGGTTGAGAAACACTGATCTATACCACAAGGAGTTTTCAGCTCTGTCACTATCTCATGGGGCTTCAGTTGTGGTCCCTTGCTAACTGAAACCTCATTAAACAGTGGATGACTGTATTTAATGTGGCAGGGGAGCTGTTGGCCACATTTTTTGGATGTTGAGAGCTTTGTTCAGTATGAGGGCATTTCTGGATGTGGCTCCCCAGTCTGTCCCTTTTGAGCTAGTACAGAGCGTGGCAGCAGCGACTATCCATACAGTATGATGCAGACTGCCTCTGCTTACCGTGGTGCAGCCTCAGTGGCAGAGCTAATCCCCCCAGTCCATGTCCTGGAACTTTCAGAGAGCTATGCAGAAAGGGAGAAGGTAACACCTTCAGCACCTCTGTATCTGCATTAGAAAGTGTGGGCTAAGCCTGGTGGTGGTGGTGGTGCATGCCTTTAAGTTCAGCACTGGCAGGCAGAGGCAGGCAGATCTCTCAGTTCGAGGCTTGCCTGGTCTACAGAGTGAGTTCCAGGACAGCCAGAGCTACATAGAGAAACCCTGTCTTGAAAAACAAAAAAACAAACAAACCAAGGAGGAGGATGAGGAAAAGGAAGAGGAGGAGGAGGGGAGAGGGAGGAGGAGGAGGGAAAGGAGGAAGGAGAGGAGGAAAGAGAGGATGATGATGATGAGGAGGAGGAGGAGGAGGAGAAGGAGGAGGAAGAGGAGAAGAAAGAAGAAGATGAAGAAGAAGAAGAAGAAGAAGAAGAAGAAGAAGAAGGAGAAGGAGAAGGAGAAGGAGAAGGAGAAGGAGAAGGAGAAGGAGAAGGAGAAGGAGAAGGAGAAGAAGAAGGAGAAAAGGAGAAGGAGAAGGAGAAGAATAAGAAGAGAGCTGAATTGTGAATATATGAACATCCCCATACAGACTCTAAGGACATCATCCCAAAGAGAGTTTGCCAAGACTGTGCCTTCATACCATGCCTGCTATGAACCATGAGAAAATACTCTTTGAGCCTGCATTTCTCATATTTCAAATGGAAATGCCCATCTCTATCTAGTGTGTTTGTTGATGAGATTAATCTGAAGTTATACACTGATAAAGTAGAAAACCATTCTGAGAATGGGGATCATGTGATCACCCTTGCTATCCTCAGCACAGGCAGGCTGGGAAAGTGAGTCAGCCTGCCCCCCTCCTGTTTACCTGGGTGAAGTTGATTAGACACCAGTGTGTGTGCGTGGAGGTGGGGAGAGATCAATCTTCAGGATGTTGCTGAAGCCTGCACACTGGATCCCTGCTATCAGGGAGGCAGAGGGTGAGACTGAATGCTGGCAGAAGACCTCAGTTATTAACTTCAGCTAAGTTACCCCATCCCTGTTCATTAGCCTTCAAGATATTCTTGTATCCATACAACGAGAGGACCTGCTCTGCACCCCCAGTGCCTGCAAAATAGATCTGTAAGCTAGGAAATCAGATTACAGCAGCTATCAGAAAGTAACACGAGACAGAAAAAACGTGAGAAATCAAATTTCAGGGTGCAGGTTTTATCAGAGGAAGTCAGAGGTAAGCAATATGCACTTGTTTCGGAAGGCCTGTGCTTGAAATAAAATGAGTGCTTGCTGGGGTGTGTGGTTTCTTGTCGGCTCGCTCTGATGTGTGAGGTACAAGAGGCCACAGGGTGAGTATCAGGATGGAAACGATAATTATTTTTCATAGCAATGTCTTCTCAAGCTTCAAAGAAAGAGGCTTCTCTCCTAGCACATGCAAACATCAATTGGGGATCGCAGGAAGGTAATTTTCACATGCAAATGCATATGAGTTGAAATGAGCAGAGGCGAGGAGCAGACTGTTAAAGAGACACTGTTCCCCCTTTTCTTTCGGTGGGAAGCAGCCAGCGAGGGCTCAAAGGCCCTGCTAGTTTTGAAGGAGGAAAGGTGGCGACCCAGTGAGTCCCTTTACTCTTGTCCTTTCAAGGAGCTGTTTTTGTCTGTGATTCGCCTTGACAGAAAGCAGAGCAAGTCAGGGGACCTTTGGATGTGGAGTCCGATTTGGTTGCTGTCACTTTGCTGTGGGACCTAACGAAGTCACATAGATTCTGAGAATTTGGCTTTCATCATTAAAAAGGATGCTGTGAGGTCAACTAGTGTACACTGTGAAGTCCCTAAGAGTGTGAACCACTGACCACAAGCCGGGGCTGAGGGTGGGGGAGGCAGCATATGTTCTCGCACTTTCTAAACTAGTACTCTCTGCACAAATTCCTCATCTAGCTTTTTTTAAAAAGAACATCCCTTCTAAAATCAGACTAGGACTCTGGGCTCACAAGCTGGGTCACACAGCTTTTTTCTGTGCCACACTGGGACTCTCTCTGTAGAGCCTGCTCTTCCAAGCTTAGAATAAGAGGTTTCCATAATGTGCATTCAAGAATAATGTTCAGTTGTCCTTTCACCTGCCTGCCCTGTTTAGAGAACATAGGAAGTTCTGCTCTGTGTTCCCACCCCCACCCCCTTACACTCCCAGCCCCTGCTCTTGGTCCAACTCCTAAAACTCTCCTTTTGTGTGTGTGTGTTTCAGGACAGCGCTGCTATCTGGGTATCTCATCTACTTGGAGGAACATATTTCACAAGACTCCACAGGAGGGCACTGCCTGTGCTCTACTGACTTTCTGGAAGCTATGAGGGTAGACCCTGTTATCCACTGGACAGGGATAGGAAGTAATGGTTAGAAAAAAAAGGAATACCACATCACAGGTGTGAAGATCAGGTGGGCATATAACAAAGGCACTCCTGCTGTTTTCCCCTCCCTTGCACTTGGAATAAGAATCCTCCCTCTGTTCCTCTCAGTTCAGTGATTCTCCTGGGATAAGAAGAAGGATCAAGTTATCTTAGCATCTTGCCTTTGGCCCAGTGAAAGCCTTTCTTTGAGAGGAAGCAATTTTGTATCTTCAAAGGTTTGGCTTACTGTCCTGTTTGAATTGATGCAGAAAGGGGTTTAAATGCTCACTTTAACAAGACGTCACGGTCATTTTGGAAAGGGCTGTTGAGAAATAAAGCCTTGCAACATGCATTACATCTTATGCTTGTGGTTAGCTTAGAATTACCCAAGAGGGCTTCACTCAGATATTGGGAACTCTGGGTTAGAAATGGGACGAGATCAAGTGTTCTTGCCTTCCCTTCCAGCCCACAGTCTCTCAGTATTTTTTGCCCTCGCAATATGTGACCATTAAGAAGAACCACAAATGCCAGCCTCTTAGCACCAGAGGAAGCAAGCAAGTCCAGGCAATTTTTCTTTTAGTCTGTGTAAATAAGCAATTGGTTTCTTTTCTGTCTAGTCATCACCCCCTGCTGCCGCCCACAAAATTACCCTTCTCAGTGTCAGCTAAGCCTGAGTAGAGACACATTGATACTTGGCTGAGCTGCCTAAATGTGGGTCCCAAGGAGTCAGATGACCTCAGCCTGCCCTCACAGGAAGTGCTGAGGTCAATGAGGGGATTTCTGGCATCTCACGGACATGTCTGTTAGTCAAGGAACCCTTTAGTGTTCGATGTACAGATAGATAATAGAAGAGCTGAAGAGCTGGCTCAGCTGGCTCCCCTGGGCGCTGCAAGTCCGAGGACCCGAATTTGGATCTCATAACCCACATAACCAGTCTGATAGACCTTCTCACACCTGTAACCCCAACTCTGAGGCTGTAACCACAGCGCCCAGGGGAGTGGAAACTGCCATCAAGAAAAACCAAAACCAAAACCAGAAGAATAAGGACAGCTGACAGCCTCCTCGGGCTTCCCAATTGTACACGGTAGCATATGCCACCCCCACATGTATGCACATGCACCAAATAAAAACTGAATAAAATAAATAAAGATGATAGAATCCTGGCTGAACACACCTTTGGCTTCTGCTGGGTTGCTCCTAACAGCTTGGCAGGTGTGTAACCAGGACAAAGGGTTCTACCTATCTAGCCTGTATTTCTGTTTGTAAAACAGAACAAGTTCATGTAGATACAAAAAGCCCCTCAAGTAACTCTTTCAGTGTCTTTTCTGTCAAGGCCATGATGACAGAGGGGAAGACAGAGCAGGTGAGTGTTTCCTAACCTTCTAGTGGGTGTTGCTCATTAAAGGAAAAAATGATATAAACGATTCTGAAAGGTCATGAAAATGCCTAACTGAGGTTGTCAGGACCTGAGGGATGGCATACAGCTGAATTTCCTGGATTTTCGTTTTGCAACATTTACCTCTTATTAGGAGTTAAAGAAGCCAGTAACTTGGAAATGTAAAGGCATGTGGACAGAAAGAGCCCCAGGGAGAGCTTCCTTTCTGTCGTTGAACTGGGGGCAAAGCTACAGGGAACTTTTGCACAGCAACTGCCCTATTCTGCCAAAATGTCACAGTACCACCTATAGCTTTACTATTAAGCACACCAACAAAAGTTGGGAATTAATTCTCATCCTCGTAAAGCTGTAACAGGATATCCCAACAACCCCATCTGGTCCAGCAAGGAGAAAAAATACCAAGTACAGAGGTAGAACATTTATACTTGCTGGGAATGGGTCCCTAGCTCACTACAGCGCTAGTGGAAACCATGGAGGGAGATGAAGACCCACCTCCATCCGGGAGTACTAAGAATCCTCTCTTCCTTGAATGTTACAAAGATCAAGTGGAGAACTGGTATGTCTATGCCTTTCTGGAAGTTACAAACACCAAGTCTGTCCTTGCTGGAGAGGTTTGAATGGAGGCTAGCAAAAGCATCATAAGATTAAAATAAAACACAGTCTTAAAACATAACACAAAATGCATTTAGTAGAACAACATGCGTCATATAGTAAACTAGAAGTATGTCAACCCAAATGAAAAATGCAATACATGCCAACATCAAGGTGGCAGAGACATAAAGATATTCTCATGAAGATTTTTTAATATATGTGATCTTATTGAGCAGGGGCAGATGGGTTCATAAGAAATGCAGACAAAACATTTTACAAATAAAGAATACATAGAAGAAAGGATTGAAAGTTGAGTCTTGGAAAACTGATGTAGCTGAAATCAGAATAGCAGTGGATGGAGTGCATTGAACAATGGTGGGGTGGGAGAAATAAGAGCAATGGAAGAAAGAATAAGTGAAATTATTCAATTAGAATAATAGAGAAAAATAAACAGAGCTAGTGAAATTATCCAATTAGGATAATGGCAAAAAAAAAAAACAGCTAAGACATATGGGAATATGAAAAGTATAAAATGTCTATGTTATAGAAGCCTAGGAAAAGGTAGACAAGGAGGGAAAACTTGGAAGAGTATTTTGGCCGGGCAGTGGTGGGGCAAATTTTAATCACAAGCGGAGACAGATGGATCTCTAGGTTTGAGGCCAGCCTGGTCTACTGAGTGAGTCCCAGAACAGCCAGTGCTACACAGAGAAACCATGTTTGAAAAAACAAAAACAAAAAAGAAAAAGTATTCTTAGAAAAATGGCTGAATACTCTGAATTTGGCAAGAGACATAAGTTTATAGATCTGAAAGCTGAGAAAAAAAATACAAACTATATGACACATAGCCTCAAAAAATACCAAGATGTGATAATTAGCCTTCTAAAAACTAAAAGGAAAAAAGATATGGAAATTGCAAGAGAGAAGCCATACATTTTACAGGGGGAGAACATTAAAATGATCATGGCTATCATCAGAAACAACAGAAGTGCTAAGACTTGGGGAAAAAAAATCAACTCATCAATGCGTGATTTTATGCTTTGCCAAAACAATCTTTCAGGAATGAGTATTCAACACATTTTCAGAACAAGAAAATAAACCAAATTTATCCTTAGCCAACCTACTCTCAAGAAATGGCTAAAATAAATTCTCTAAGCAGAATGGAAATTTTAAAAAAAGTCTTGAAATACTAGGAAAGAAGAGAAAATGCCACAGGGAACTATGGGTACATATCGTAAACTTTCTTTCTCTTGAAGTTTATAAATCATGTTTGTTACTTAAAACAAACTCTTGCATTGTCAGAAATTGTTCCAAAAGTATGAAGAAAAATTCTTTAAAAATAAATTAAAAACAGTCATCTTAGTTAGAATTTCTATTACTATGGTAAGATACCAAAGGAAAGTTAGCGAGGAAAGGGTTTACTTCATCTTATAACCCTCGGGTCCTTCACTAATGGAAGTCATGGTGCAGAAACTCAAGCAGGGCAGGAACCTGGAGACAGGAGATAGTGCCAAGGCCATAGAGGGGTGCTCTTTACTGTCTTGCTCCTCGTGGCTTGCACAGTCTGCTTTCTTATACAACTCAGGACCACCAGCTTAGGGGTGACACTGCCCACAGTGGGCAGGCCCTCCCATATCAATTAATCAAGAAAATGCTCAACAGACTTGCCTGCAGGGCATCTGATAGGGGCATTTTCTCGTTTGAGGTCCTCTCTTTTCAGAATGCCCTAGCCACCATAGAGACACTCAGAAAGACTTTAAAGAGAAGTGAGTTTTATATGCTTGATTGTAATTGATAAAACAACTGAACTAAGCTATACTATCTATATCTATATCTATATCTATCTATATATGCATATTCACAACACCTACAGAAAATACTAAAGAGCTATTAAAGTATATATGTATTAAAA
This sequence comes from Mastomys coucha, assembly GCF_008632895.1. Lineage (NCBI taxonomy): Eukaryota > Metazoa > Chordata > Mammalia > Rodentia > Muridae > Mastomys > Mastomys coucha. Next base: position 58,888,882 of record NW_022196904.1, read on the forward strand.
CCACAATGGATAAACAAAATTTGAATTCATTTGTGCTAGATAGTTTTATGTCAACTTGAGTCATCTGAGGGGACAGAATTAAGCAAAAATTTTCATAATATTGGGCTGTAAACAATTATGTAGGGCTTTTTCTTATTAGTAGTTGGTGAGTGAGGGGCCAGCCAATTGTGAGTGATACTGGGCTGGTGGTGCTGAGTTCTACAAGAAAGAATGCTGTACAAGCCATGATGAGCAAGCTAGTAAGCAGCACCCCTCTATGGCCTTTGTATCAGCTCCTGCTTCCGGGTTACTTCCTTCACTGCTTTTGATGACAAACTGTTATATGGAACTGTAAATGAGATGAGTCCTTTCCTCCCCAAACTGCTTTGGGCATGATGCTTTAACTGGAATAAAGACACCATACAGATTCATTGAGGAAAAGGAAAGAAAGATCAAGAGGGAAAATAAACAGAAAACAAACACACCCACACACAGGCATGTTTTAGCTACAATGTGTCAAAAATGTTAAATGCAAATTATGTAAACATTTAAATGAAAAGAAGTTGACAGGATGAATTTTGAAATAAAATACCCAACTGTATACTGTTTCACTACGTGTAAGGAATTCACTACGAAAATAATTACCTTCACTAGTGTAAGGAATTCACTATGAAAATAATCCACAGATATTTTAAAAGTGAAAAGTTGACAAAAGGTAAATAATATAAATACTTTTAAGGAAGAAGAAATGACTGTATAAATATTGGATAAAGAAGACAACCAAGCAAGAAAATGACCAGAGGTAGAGAGGAGTATGTAGTAGTTTGAATAAACATGGCCCCCAGAGGCTCATATATTAGAAGGCTTAGCTACCAGGAAGTGTACTATTTGAAATGATTAGAAGGATTAGGAGGTATGGCCTTGTTGGAGGAAGTGTGTCACTAGGGCTGGGCTTGACGATTTCAAAAAGCTCACACAAGGCCTGATGATGCTAGACTCTCCTCTCTTTCTCTCTCTCTCTCTCTCTCTGTCTCTCTCTCTCTCTCTCTTTCTCTCCCTCTCTCTTAGTGTCATGTCATGTGAGCTGCCACATTCCCCGCCATTATGATCATGGCCCAAACCTCTGAAACTGGAAGCAAGCCCCAACTAAATGATTTCTTTTATAAAAGTTGCCTTGGTCATGGTGTCTCTTCACAGCAAGAGTAATCCTAAACAAGTCAGAGTATTATGGGATTTTTAAGAAGCTACCAGGAACAGATAATACTTTTGTATGTACATAGAGCAAACAGTAGATGAAAAATAATTTTTTTTTTTTTAAGGGGATGAAGAAACCACCATATCTTTTTTCAAGAACACAGAGAATATTTTCCAAGTTTGAAGGTTTTTATCTTTTTTGCTTTAATTTACTCTTTTCTCATACAATATATCCCAACCACAGCCTTCCATCCTTCTACTCCTCCCATTCTCCCCAATCTGTGCTATTTACTGCTCCTCCATTTTCCTCCAGAAAAGAGCAGGCCTCCCAGGGATATCAACCAAATACAGTGTAACAAGATGCAATAAAGAGTATGCATGAAGCTTCATATTAGAGCTGGACAAGGCAACCCAGTAGGAGGAAAGGAGTCCCAAGATTAGGCAAAAGAATCAGAGACACTCCTACTCCCACTGTTAGGAGTCCCACCAAATCCCAAGATAAACAACCACAGAATATATGCCAATGACCTGGCACAGATGTGCTGGTTTCTTCCAACACATACATTATCTTTGTTAGATATATGTATATGGATGTGTGTGAATAGATGAATAAATCTATAAATACAACCTGCTGAATCAATTTGCTGCATATATTTTTATATGTATATGTTTTTAGGGATGACCATTTGGAGTTAGGTAACTGTTTAGGGGACTAATTCCTATAAAAGACTAATTCTTCATCTCTTAGCAATAATGAATTGCCCGTAGATCTTCATGCAGGGGCGGAGCCTTCTGAGATTTTTCACCAACTACACTGGCATGTCAACTGGTGTTGTCATTATCTTGAGTGATTGTTCTTTGCCTTTGACCAGTGTGGATTTCTGCAATTGTCTCTGTTCATTGTATCTTTGATGATGGTGGAGAGCTGCACATATGTGCCCATATAAGGATAAGTCTTTAGAATGCAGTCAGGAATTATGCTGGTTTAGTAAAGTGATATCTTGCCATGCAGGTCATTGTTGTGGTTCACAGGCATAGAATCATTGATTGATTTTCTACATTGGTAGCTATGAAATCTAGTTTTTGTGGAAGGACATTTCAGGTCAGATTAAACTTGGCTAAGAAATTTTATTTATTTATTTATTTATTTATTTATTTATTTATTTATAACACTTCTAATCATCCTTAGTCACCAGGAAATACAAATTAAAACTCATGTTTGGTTGTACCCTCGGTTTTTGAGCCATCCAGCTTCTAGTTCCAGTGTCAGGCCTGAGATCCCTTATGGTTTGGGTCTTAAGTTAGGCAAGTCATTGGTTGGCCACTCCTACAATCTGGAGCCACCACAGGAACCAGAGGGGTCAAGAACACAAGGAGACTACAACCCAGAGAATCAAATAAGCAGGGCTCATAGGGTCTCACCGAGACTGAAGTAGATGCCAAAGAGCTTACAGATCTCTTTAGTCATTGGATGTTTAGTTACTAGGAAATAACAATATATGAGATGATTAGAAAATATATGGATTTTACAGGGAGTTGGGGGACTTGGGAATATTTAGAAGGAGTAGAGAAGGGGGAAATGATGTAATTATATTTCAATTGAAAATAATAAATTAGTAAACATTTTAAAAAAAATAGCCTTTTACATGTCCTCTTCTGAGAACTCTCTGTTCCATCCCATAGTTCATTTTAAATTTGGATTGTTTGTTTTCTTGGTATTTATATTTTTCAGTTCTTTGTATATGTAATCTGCCATATATATAGTGGGCAAAGATTCATCACTATCCTGTGGATTGCCTTTTCAGTTGATAAACAGTTTCCCTTGTAGTACAGAAGCCTTATAATATAATGAAGTCCAGCTTGTTGATTGTTGTTGAACTTTCCTTTGCAAATGAAATCTTATATAGAAAATCCTTTCTTGAACCTATATCCTGTAGTCTACCTTCTACTCTTCAGAAGTTTCATATTGAACATTGACATATTTGATACATTTGAAATCAACTTGTGAACAAGATGAGAGAGAAATCTTATCCAGTGTATATTTTTGTCACCTCTTTAAAAATCCAGATGGCTTCAAGTGTGTGGACATACATCAGGGCCTTTAGTTGTATTCCATTAATCAATGTGTCTGTTTTTGTGCTAGTACTGTTTTTATTATTATAATTATAATGGAGAACTTGAAGTCAGAAATTTTGATACTCCCAGCAGTATCAGTTTTAAGTAATTTTCTCTAATCTTTGTGTTGTTGATGTTAAACTTGAAAATTTCTCAAGCATAAAAACAATATATTCATCCTATAATATGAAAAGAAGAAAAGGCCTTAAAACAATAAGTACATTTAAAGAATATAGGTAAATGGCTAGGAGACAGCCCTTAACAACAAAAATACTACACCCCATCACTTTTGACCTGCTAAGAGACCTGGTGTGTGATGCACAATTTGCCCATCTGTAGATTGAGTACAGTCAGATTTTCTGGGTCATGTTTATGAGGATTCTGTAAATATTAAGTGATAAATACCATTGTACCATTGTACAGTGTTTGGGAAAAAATAAAATATATAGACATTTGAGTTATCTGTGTGTTTTTATTGTTCCACCAACTCCATGGTTATTCAGGTTTAAAAAGCTGTACTTTTTTTTTTTTTTGTAAATTTAAATATTACCTGAAATCTCGTAAATAAACACACTGTGCAAAATGCATATGTTAGGCAGCTCATCCTCCTCCACAGCAGACACTCTCCCCTTTCTCCTGCTCTGGATCTATCCCAAATGTCCACAGCACTCCACAGAATCCCCCTCCACGGAATCCCCATCCATGGAATCCCCCTTCATTCCTATTTCCCAGAAGTTCTATCAGTATTTCTCCATGTACATTTAATTGATATTCATTTATTTTATTTTACATTTTGAATTGCATTCTTATCTATTTTGTGTGCAGTGTGAATGTGTGTAGGCATGCACATGTAAGAGAGGAGGACAGCTTGCAGGGGTCAGTTCTCTCTTTTTATCATCCAGTAATGTTTTTATTCAGGCTTCTTTTGGCTATCTGGAATCTTTTGTGCTTCTACATGCATCTGAGGTTCCTTTTTCAGTTTCTGTGAAGAATTGCTCTGGATTTTTAATAAGGCCAGCAATGAATCTCTAGATTGTTTTCAGTAAGATGGCCATTTTCACAGTATTCACATTATCAGTCCCGTGCATCAGAGTCTATCTACTGGTGCCTTCTTGATTTCTTTCTTCGGTGTTTTAATGATTTCATTGAATAAGTCTTTAGGGTTAGTCCAAGGTGTGTGTGTGTGTGTGTGTGTGTGTGTGTGTATTGTGACTGGAATAATCTCTCTACTTGTCTTGGCAATATAGGACCATACTCATTGGGTAAGTTGATTTTGCAACCTGCTGCTTTGCTGAAGTGCTAGGACTCCAAGCACTATATTGAATAAGAGTGGATTCTAGCTCCAAATCCAAATGTCAGGATATAGCTTCAAGTAACTGCAGAAACTAAGAAAGTAAAAAGGGACAGTGGTGAGGGTGGTAAAGAAGGAGATGCAGAGATGAGGATAGTAAGGTACAGATGCTATGAAAGGATGGTGGGAAAGTGGGGGAGGACTTTATATGGGGATAGGTGAGGGGGGAAGAAATCACTGAGAGTGGGAGAGAAGGAGAAGGAAAGAGACATTAAATACCACCAAGGAATAATAAAAAAAAGCCAGGGGGGAAACAACATCATAAATGAGTAAAGAAACATTACAACTGATGCCAAAGGGATAAAGGCTGTTACAAGGGAACTTTCATGCAGCACTCCATTAAACTAGGAAAATTTGAAAGATCCCATGTTTAGGAAGCTCACAGGCCCTGAGAGGTGAAGTAAATGGATATAATCAAACTGACCTCTCAACTTTATACCCACAGATTACTGGATCTCTACCTCACTAGGGAAGTTTCCTTGCACTGGGCAGAGTGGTTAACACAGACACTCACAGCTGGTTAAGGGCAGAGACTAAGAGACTGCTCAGCTACAAAGGAGACTTCTACCATCTCACCTACAGTGGAGATGGGGTAGAAAGATGATAAGAACCAGATGCCAAGAGGACCATAGAAAAGCAGTGTCTTTTTGACCTAACAAGATGACTGTACTCTTGAACTCATGGTAGCTATGGTTGTCTGCACAAGATCAAGCAAGTCAGCACTCTAGCATGGAGTGGGAGGCAGTAGGGTGTTATCATTTCCCTCCCTTTACTGAGAAACTATGGGCAGTCGATGGCTTCAAGAGGTAAGAGAATCAGTTTTATTAAGGGTATGGCCCCTGGTAGAGTACACTTTAGTAGATGGCCCAGCATCCACGAGTACAGTTAGTAGGCTATTTTAAAAAGTAGAGCATGCGTTTCGGAGGGAATAGGAAGATGACAGTGGAGCTGGAATGAGTTAGTGGGAGGAGCTGGGGATGAATATGATAAAAATGCATAGTATGAAATTCTCCAAAATTAATAAACAAAAAATATAGTCAAAAATGGTGATGATAGGTTGGGAAAATCGCTCAGCTTGTTGCTTTTGCAGTAGACTGGATTCCCAGAACCTACACAGGTAATTGTGAACCATTCTAGCTCCAAGGGGTTTTACAATCTCTCCTGGCCTTCATGGGCACTCAGACTCACATGCTTACCCTCTTCCTACATACACATCATTGAAAATAAATATGTATTAAAAATCATGATATAACTCATCACTATCAGAAATGAAATATAAAATATATCTATAGGGCATGTAGGTATCAGAAGATGCCTTAGATATCTTATATCAGATGATAGAGACAAAGAATTGATTAGTGGGTTAAGAAGAGGTTGAGCAGCAGAGAGGGGTGTGGTCATAAATGGGGGACATGAGGCCCTCTTGGGGGTGAAAATGCTATGTATCTTTCCTGTATCCCTGTCCATTTACTAGTTATGAGGCTCTGATGAGATACCAGCTCTAGAGGGATGGAGGGATGGTAGAGAACCTCTCTCTAATTTTCACAGAGACTCGTGTGAATCTATATTTATTTTAAGATTAAAAGCTTAACTAAAATGTCTTAAAAGGCTATGCAACTTGGTAATCTAAGCTTATAAAACCAGCAAATTCTAAGGTCATGTGTGGCTTTCTGTATAGATGATCCCTGTGGTTCCTCAGGTAGACAGACCTGACATCACTTCTTTGTCTGCTTTGGTTTTCCATTGGAACTGTCCAGTGTTCTTTCCACCCCATGTCTGGAGCATGTTTTCCCTTACCAAAAGCCCTCTGCTCCTCTTTATTGTCTTTATATGTTCAATTTCTGCTCATCTCCCAGATCACTTCCTGGGACATACTGCATACTTCTAGAGGGTAAGCCTCCTAAAGACAGAGGGGACAGGGCATGTGTCACCCCTACTCTTGTCTCCAGATCTAACTCTGTGCCCACATATGTGTTTAATAATACCAGTGACATGAATCAATTCAACTAACTTCCTCATTCCTCCATTGGATCTTTCATGCCCAGTCTTTGTCCTTTGCTAGAACCTAGGATGTTAATGTGTCCATCCTTCTACTATTCCCACCCACACCTAACCCACCCGATAGATATTTTATCATGTCTCCCCTTTTTAGGCTCACGTATATGATGTATATGTGTGTCCATATGTGTTGAGTGTGCAGATATTCATGTATGTATGCATGGAAGGCCAGCTTATCCTGGGGACCTTCTCTCTCTGCCTCCTTAGATTATGGATTACAGACAGACCACAGTGCTTATTCAATGTTTGTGTGGGTTCTGGGTATTGAAACGTTGGTAGTCATGCTTGTACAACAAGTACTTTATGCGCCTCCCCCATTCATTGTATTATACCTTTAATGCTGAAAGCCAAGAGCAGCTTACCCAGCCTGACCTCCAAAGTGAAAAAACATGTGTCCACTTTAGAAGCTGCCATTTAATCTTTCAAAATACACAAAGGTTCCCAGGACATGTTAGAAGACAGTTTAAACAAATGGAAACGTATCGAACCCTTACAGTGTGATGGATGATATGCTCCATGTATATCATCTACACCTTATCATGGAAGAGATGTGTTCATTTCCATTTCACAGTGTTAAGAAACAGGAGTTCACAAAGATAGGCTCTTTTCCCAAAGCCGCACGGCAGGGACCAAGGATCTGAGTGAAGATCTCCTTAATCCCCTAGCTCTTTCCAGCAAGGGCTGGAGTATCCCTTAGAAAATTATCTGACAATAATTTTCGCTTTAGGAGAAAAACTAGACACTGTTTTGTCTGACCTTTCCAATTATCTGACGAGCCCAGTGTTAATCAGCTGAGTCAGAAATTGATGACCTCAGGATGGCTTAAGCCCCAAACCATCTTCTGATGAAATGATAAAACAAGACTGCTAGGCTAATTAACAAGTCCAAAAACATTATGTGAGCCCCAGTGATGCCTTTGCTTCTGGCCCATCCTACACCCTTCCCAAATAAGAAAGCAACTCATTTGCAAAATCCTGGCTTCTGTGAAGCAGCTGTGAGAGTCACTGACATATATGATTAGCATAAAATTAATTCCTGTTGGGGAAGCATTATTACCACCCCTAATGAGGTTCAGAAACTGATTAGTACTATGTGGGGTGGTGGATACCATTAAAAAAAAAACCTCTCGATAAAATCTGCGTGGGATGTAATTTTCAATATAAAGCCTGGGAAACACATTTCACATAAAGATCATGTGTTTATACTACTGCCTTAATCCATTTCAGCTGAAAAGTGCCATAGGCTTGGTGGTTTACACGCAGCTCCTCAAACTGGGATCCTAGGGACCCAGGAGCAAAGAACAGTGGGTGGTGAGAGCTCCCTTCCTGGCTCACATTGGCCAGGTTTTTACTTCGTCCTCACATGGTAGAAAGGGCAGGAAGCCTTCTGGGACTTCTGATAGGGACATTGATCCTGTTCCTTGAGGGCTCCAGCCTAAGGATCTCACCAGCTCTGAAAGGCCTCCCTCCTCTATTCACAATGCCCTAGGGATGAGGAGTTCTAAGTCGGAGTTTTGAGAGGACAGGTAGAGTCTGAATCAGCCGTTTTGTGCAGGGGTTTTCTCAGTGATTTGAGACTTAGAAAAAAATGTATCTGAATGTAAATGAGTCTTTTGTAATCTTTCTATAGGTAATTTCAATCCTCTAAGTCAAACATCCTTTAAGGGATTCAAATTTATCTTTTCAAATGGAAAAGAAAGAGAAAAGTGGATCTACTCCAGTTGTGCATGAGAGTCATATGTTCCAATGATAGAAATCAGCCTCAACTCTTATCTACTGTAAACAGGTAACCGAGTTACAGTTTTAGTTTCAGGCCTTTTCTCTGCATTTGGCTTTGTCATTTAACTAAACATCGCACAATATACTGAAGTCACTTATGATAATAATATAAAGACTTTTTGGACTAATTTTTTACATAAACATAATTTTATTGCTTTTACAATATTGCATTGTATAGATGGGCACAATTTACTTGATAATTGCCTGAATGTCAGACTTTATATTTGTTTCCAATTTTCACGACTATAAATAATGATATGAAGCTTATCTTACTGTATGTTGCTTTATCTGCATTTAATTTGTTTCCACTGATTTGCTACAAATTCAATTACTTGGTCAAAGCAGTTTCTGGATAAGCTTTTTTTGGGTATAAACATCATTGGATAGACTTTTTTTTTTTTTTAAACTGTAGCTATAATATATTCAAGGACAAGGAAGCTCTCTGGAACCTCTTTGATAAGGGCACTAATCCTGTCCTGGAGGGTTCTGTCTTTATGGGTAACCATGTCCCAAAGGCTTCACCTAGAGACCTATCAAGAAAAATAACTTCCCTTTCAAATGAAAGAAAATACAAACATTTTCAGACAAACTGAAATTGAAACAGTTATTGACGTTTTTGCCTTTAAGCACACATTCAAAAGAGGTACTAAAGGATTTTTCTAAGGCAGAAGAGCTTATCTCAGATAAAAGTATGGAAATACAAGAAATAAAAAGAATCAGAAAATGTAAATATGTGGACAAATTTAAATGTCAAACTTATGTAGTAATATCAACTTAAAATACATGGATACTAAATAGATGAAGCCACACAAAATATGATAGCAAGGTAACAGAATTAAACTTCACAAAGTTCTTTCATGTATGAAAAGTGAGTCAAGTTACCATTTTTATTGGACTTAACAGATTGTTTGTTATAATGACTGTATGGTCATATGATCATGAAAGGAAATGGGAAGAACTGATAACTGAGGAGGCAAGAGGGATGGAACTGCAAGATAATTCAACATATTTTTAAAAAATCCAAGAGTGACAGTGGCGAAATCCCTCAGTATATGGGCAACTGTGTTGGCTGCCAATAGGCTAAATATTGGTTAAATGCAGCATTTTTGCTGAAGAAGGTGAGGACGCAATCGGATACTTGAGATGTGGTGGATGGGACCGGTTGAGAATAGTACAGCAGAGAATCGACAAGAACAAATTCTGTTTGAAAACGCCATGACGAAAACTAATTCTGTGTGTGCTAATTAGACCATAAAATAAAACACATGGCTGTACACCCTATTATGATTGATTTAATCTCAGCTGGCTACCAGTTAGCATGTCCGCGCCTGAGGAGGGATTCTCAGCTGAAGAACTATGCTCACCTTTGGATTGACTTGGAAACGCCCACTCTGAATGTGGGCGGTGCCCTTTGGTAGCAGGCCAGAGTTTAATTAAAAAGGCTTGACAGAAAGAAGTTTATTTTGCATTTTGCTTGTTTGGCCTCCCCTCCTGCTGCTGCTGATTCCATCCCTGACAGCGGAACCAGCATTTCCAAGTTTTCATTATGGACTAGGGACCAGCGGCTATCCAGGAATCTTCCGGGTTTCTGGCACCGGATTAGGAGTGCTGAGGTAGCCTGCCAGCTTCAATGAGAGGTAGTAGCTACTGTGCAACTACCTCTAGCTAACTGTTGAGGCAGCAGCCTCAAGGACCAAGCAACTACCAAGTTCTCAGTGTCTCAGCGTGAATTATGTAGTGTCACTAACTGTGTGGACCCCAAATGCCCCCGTTCTCTAACCAGCAGTCTACGCCCTAGTATGGCTTTGCAGCCGAAATAGAACGTCCCAGTCTGGATGTCCTAACTGACGGGCACTCATTTTCTAACAGTTCTGGATGGTGGATGTTGAGACATCGCCATCAGGGCCTTTTGCTATTTGGATTCTGATATTGTTGGTCCTCCTCCTGGCTTATAGACTATGTCTTCTCATGGAGAGAAAGTAAGCAAGCCGTCATCTCTGTATCTTCACGCAAAGATGCTGAACCTTGTCACACTAGGGCTGCACCCTGTGACCTTATACAAACCTTGTTGTTGTTAGATAGGGACTCATTATGTAGCCCTGACTGGCACTTACTGCATAGCAGATTGGCCTCAGATTCACAGACATCTCCCTACCTCTGCCTTTGTCTCCAGAGGGCTGGGGCTAAAAGCATGTGTCACTACACTGCCAATGCATATATGATCTTTATTACTTACTTCTCATGGTGGTTTGGATGAGAAAAATCTCTCACAGGCTTGGGCATTTGAATAATCAGATGATCAGTTGGTGGTACTCTTTAGGAAGTTTAGTTTTAGCTGTTCTTGAGGAAGTATGTCACTTGGGAGCCTCACTGTGTTGGCTTTGACATAAATAGCCTCTCCTACCTCATGTGCTCCCTTTGGTCTGTGGTTCCAGCTTCTTATTCCAGCAGCCATGTCTGGGCCCGGTTGCCATTTACAACACTGTCTCCACAGTCATGAACTCTAATGCTCTGGGATTCTCAGACTAAGTAAATTAAACTAAGTGAACTACATTCCTTCTACAAGTTGCCTGGATCATGATGTTTTATCACAGCAACAGAAAAGAAACTAATACAACAACTAATAGTCACAATACAGGAAGATAGGGATGGGTGTAAGGGAACATCATTCAGGTCCTAGTGACACTTTTTCTTCTCTTCAGCCTCTGACCCAGGTCTTTGAGAACAGGTCAGGCCATTTGTAAAACCCACAAAGGTAGTTCTCCCCTTAAAAAAGCTGAGGGAGGGAAAGGAAGTTCCCTTAAACTACCAAATTGCATAGTTTCACCTACCTTGGTTGGCTTAAGTCATAGCCATAGGAAGACTTCACTCAAGCAGTCTGCAACTGTAGTGAAAGAAGAGATGGGTTTGAGGTTGTGTGAAGGACTAGGGAGGCCCCAGGGAAACGATTCATGATGTACAAAGTAAGAGAGTAAGTAGATAGCCTGGCTGAACTGACAACAATTGATTCAGAATGGACAAAGATGGTACTGCAAGGTAGGGAACACCTTCTGCAACTCGCTGCCAAAACCTGAGATTGTGGCTGTGTGAAGGAAGAGAAGGTAGAAGAGAGTCCCCCGACATCCCCAGTATCTAAGATCACAGGTTAGCTTGTAGTACATGCCCCAAGAGGCAGAACAGATAAAATACAGGGTGGGATCCTTATATGGGCTCACTGTTTCACAAAAGACCTATCTGGGCAATGAGACAGACCATTAGGCAGTGTCAGCACTGAGCCTATCCCAACTATGAATCTGGGATGACCCATAGACGAATTCCCTTCTGCTGAGCTGTGGCCCTTGTACCCACTTAAGTGTTGAAGCTTAGTACTATTTTTAAGCCTCTGGAACTAAGAGATTTCCTAAGGGGTCATTTTCTATCTAGGTGATTGTCAGGTTTGTTGAGATTTTCCCTCTTAAGGGAGGGGAAAACTGCCATTCTTTGTTTTTTAATTAAAAATGCTATGCCTCAACTCAAGGCTAGAGAAACAAATTGGATCTCCAAATTATGAGTTATTTTTAAGTTAAAGAAAGAAAAGGAGATTTAGCAAGGGCAGGTAACCTGATGGTGAGCAGCAATCGTAAGAAAATAAACAACACACACCAAGGTCACTTGGCATCATCAGAACCCAATTCTCCCACCATAGCAAGTCCTGGACACACCATTACACTGGAAAAGCAAGATTCAGATATAAAATCACTTCCAATGGTGATGATACAGGACATTAAGAAAGACATAAATAGCACCCTCAAAGAAATACAAGAGAACACAGGCAAACAGCTAGAAGCTCTTCAAGAAGAAACACAAAAATCCCTTAAAGAACTACAGGAAAACACAATCAAACAGGTGAAGGAAATGAGCAAAACCATCCAGAATCTTAAAATGGAAATAGAAACAATAAAGAAATCAGAAAGAGAGAGAACCCAGGCCATACAAAACCTAGGAAACAAATCAGGAGTCATAGATGCAAGTATCACCAACAGAATAAAAGAGATAGAAGAGAAAATCTCAGGGGCAGAAGACACCATAGAAAACATTGACACAATAGTCAAAGAAAATGCAAAAAGCAAAAAGCTCCTAACCCAAAACATCCAGGAAATCCAGAATGGAATGAGAAGACTAAACCTAAGGATAATAGGTATAGAAGAGAGTGAAGACTCCCAATGTAATGGGCCAGTAAATATCTTCAACAAAATTATAGAAGGAAACTTCCCAAACCTAAAGAAAGAGATGCCCATGTACATACAAGAAACCTACAGAACTCCAAATAGACTGGACCAGAAAATAAATTCCTCCTGACACATAATAATCAAAACACCAAATGCACTAACAAAGAAATAATTTTAAAAGCAGTAAGGGAAAAAGGTCAAGTAACCTATAAAGGTAGGCCTATCAGAATTACACCAGACTTCTCACCAGACACTATGAAAGCTAGAAGATCCTGGGCAGATGTCATACAGACCCTACAAGAACACAAACGCCAGCCCAGGCAACTATATCCAGCAAACTCTCAATTACCATAGATGGAGAAAACAAGATATTCCATGACAAAACAAAATTTACACAGTATCTTTCCACATATCCTGTCCTACAGAGGATAATAGATGGAAAACATCAACATAAGAAGCAAAACTATACCCTAGAAGAAGCAAGAAGGTAATCTTTGAACAAATCCACACAAACCTAATTCCACCTCTTACAACAAAAACGACAGGAAGTGACAATTACTTTCTCTTAATATATTAATATGAAAATTAATATTACCAACATATCCTAATCAATTGAAATCCAATAATATGAGGAATTAGACGAAATAAAAGAAAAGAAATAAGTACATTTGTTCTAAAAAATGACCATGCTTTACCAAGAGGCCATTGTATTTTTTCAATAGGCTTCAATAAAGCCCTGCTACCTCTGCCTTCTTCCTATTTGTAAGATATTTTAAATATTGTGAGGAAATTATGCTCTTCTTTTTTCCCCTCTTTCTTCCTTCCTTCCTTCCTTCCTTCCTTCCTTTCTTTCTTTCTTTCTTTCTTTCCTTCCTTCCTTCCTTCCTTCCCATTGTATTTCAAATTCTTAGGAGAGTTATTTTTGATGTGTTACCAAAGACACAGGATGTGGAGCCTGAAGCTAATGATGACAGAGGAGAACACTTGTGATGTCCTTTATGTCAGCTAATCTCGAGCCAGTTATCTGACTCATGGAGAATTTTTCTCTTTTTATTTTTCTTTGTCTGGGTTTGTGAGCTTAAGTCCATTTCTATACAAGCCAGAGTAATGAAACAAGGGACTCTAGAACCCCTCCATGATAGCAGAGAACAGCACTGCAATTGGTGAGCATGATAGAGTTCACTTGGATAAGTGCAGTCCTGTCTTTCACAAAGATCTTGGTGATGAGCTGTACTTGCCTCCGGGATTATTTGGACCAATTAGGAGACTTCTTTGATTCCCAGAAGCATCTCTTTGTTATTGAATGGGTATGTGTATGTGGTGGGAGGGGCTCTCAGCATTATCAGAAAATCAGTCAAGTGAATAGTTGCAATAGAAACCAGTAGGTTTCCAAGGAGGACCTCAAGGGAAGAATCTCCCAGCTCCAATGGCTTTGGGTTCTTCCTACTTTAGGAAGGCAAACACATGATCAGTATCCGGCTTACATAAGATCCAGCCAAACTAATGTAGCTCATAACCATTGCCTTCTTGACACCTATTGCCCTCATCATCAGATGCTGACTTGCTTCCACAGGGATTGACTGCTTAAAGTATTCCTTAGCTTGCATTCCTAGGCCCCATTTGGTGCCCAGCACCCAGTAAACATTCATTACACATTCAGGGGACACAAAAGAAACAAAAAGTATTGCTTTCTTCTTAGAGCTCATCATGGCCCCCAAGTGAGTAAATAATTCATGTACTTGTTTTAATGAATATTAAAATGAAGTCTTTAATGAATATTTATTTAGGAGATAGATAATATTTACACCTACACAGTGCCTTGCAGATATAAGACACTTAATAAGTATCTCTTAAATTACTGAGAAAATCCCAATACAGCATAAAACAGTCTTCCTTCTGTGAGTGCATATGTAAACAACCTATCATCTCTCCCTTTCTCTCTTTCTCTCTCTCTCTCTCTCTTTCTCTCTCTCTCTCTCATACACACACACACACACACACACACACACACCATTTCTGAAGGATTTCTTTCAATTAGGAGAATGTTACAGGAAAAAATATGATTTTAAAGAAGTAAATTCTAATATAGAAATTAAGTGCATTCAGCCCCTGTCATGCATTGACTTTGTACACAAGACAGGACATGTCTATAAAGGGCATAGGTGAGTGCCCTGTCTAACTGAAGCAACAGAAAAGTTATTCTGAAGGCCAGAGTCCAGTGGGCCTGGACAAACTCTTGTGCTAAGGAGAATGGCACAGAATCCCTAAGTCCCTATGAGTCCTAGAGGAAGAGGGTGGCACTATGAGACCATAGTCATGTGACAAGCTAAGGAGGAAGTCTGTATACACAGAAGATTCTCATCAAACCCACAGATTGGCTTCTGGCAAATAATAAATTGTTTTATTTGCACTCAACATTGGTCTCATCAGCTGTCTACCCACAACATGGAGTGCTGACCATGGAATTGTGGGATAACAGGCCAGGGGAAGAGCCTGGTGAGGGAGTAATTCTAGGGAGTCTAGGAAGATGAAGCTGGCAGAAGAGAAGGTGGGTCCTGTGGCAGAGCTAAGAGGCTCCGGAGGACAGGCGCAGAGAAGAGGAACACTTCTCAAGACATAGAAGTGTGAAGAGAGGACAAGGAGGGAAAGCGGCCTAAGCTGATGAAAGCAGGTCAAGGCTAGATCGTGGACACCCTCTCCAAAAGGTATAGACTGGAACTGTGAGGCCATTGGGGAAAGAGGGTCAGACTAAATGGGTGTTTGGACAAATTGAGAGAATAAAGAGCTGGAACTAAGAGAGAGGGGAAGTCAAGTGTGACATTGACTGTGCCACCCAGCTCAGACCCCGTGAAGAGGAGCTCAGGGCTTTGACAGACCCAATTTCTATATCTGAAAAATCAAAGGACACGTCTGTCCAAACTCATCAGTAGCTGTCATTATAATGGGACCATGGTAACAGGAAATTCCTTAACAATTTGTAGACAGAACAGGAGTGTTAGTTCTGTGGATGGTATAGCTTTTATAGTTTCAAAAAAAGTAAAATACAAAGAAGTCCTTTTAAAATTTTGCTTCCGTCAGTGAAGCTGTCAGATGTTCCCCTGACACCGGTGCCCAGGCACTGTCATTCCAACTACAGGTCCCTGAAGATAACAGTCTCTGTCACTTTGAAGCGCTGATGTGTCCTCTGCCCCTAAGTCTGCCTGGCCTCTAAGTCAATGCTCACCATATGGCACAGCTGCTGAGGACTGTGAGGGTTCCAAAGTGCCAGACCAAGGGTTGCCACAGCCACTGATTTACGACTGTCTATATCCCCATTAATATTTAAGTGCATTACCAAACTGAACGAGGGGTTAGATCTCTCCTTAGTAGCTGATGCTGACAGGGTATTATTAATTTTATGATTCACTTGGTTGTTGGAGTCAGTCTCCCAAATGTTTTGGCTCTGGCACCAAATGCCCGTGTCAGGACAATGGTGACATATCCCATCAAGTTCTAGCCAAGGATGCCATCACCAGAAAACTGAACAACCTCTGGGACTCTTCCAACCCACATTACGGCCAGTTTTCAAAGCTTAAGGATGGAAAAAAAAAATCTTGAAAGTACAATAAGAATAAAATCAGTTTTTAATTGAATCACTGCAATATACCAGTAAGGCTAGTTAAGCACATAATTAATTGTTGTAACTATAGCAACAGGATTAACTGGCACTATTAGGGTGGGCACCAGGGGTTCAATGAGAGACTCTTAAGAAGACAAGTGTTAGAGATTGCAGAAAATAATTCACTCCCCTCCAGTGGTTCTCCAGAGAGCCACACACTCTTTTGCAACCCAAAATAAATCCATTTAATAATATTTTCTTAGATTCATGCAGCTTTCCTTATCCCAGAGGGCTCTGGGGTGCTTTGTAAGCCATGAACATAAATATAGATCTGGAATAATGTATCAGGCCAGATTTTCCCAGTACTTAAACAACTCTCTGGCGGTTTGTTCTGCACCTCTGGAAGCTCCATTACCTTCAGGATATACACAATCAGTAATTTATTAAGTGGAGTCCCCACAGGCCCAAGGCCTGAAAACTCTGGCATGAAGAGAGGCACTCCTGAGATGGGGGCTCTTATTTATTTATGCTCTACCTCATTCCAAAAAGGATTAGAGCGACCTTACAGAATACACAGAGTACATCAGCATGAAATAAACACAAGCAGGAAATCCAAGCCTGGGCACATTGCAGAGAGAAAGAAATTTTCAAATATACAGACACAGTTCCTCCTTACACTGTAAGAGGATGGAAATAAAAGGAGTGGCTTGAACTAATTAAACATTTTCTCTGTAGTTCATGGTCATCTAAGGGGTAAAACTAAGAACAAGGTGTGTGTATCTCTATGGTAGTTGACCCAAAGGATAAAGACCAAAGGTGTAAGAATAGAAACTTATTTTTCTTTTACAAAATTGTGTAGGAAAATATCTTTGTGATGTTGGGGTAGATTAAGATTCTCTTCGTATAAAGGTACAAATAAATAGGACTTAAAGAAAGTGCGAAATTGAAACAATAACAAAGGTGTGAATATGAACAGAGCAACAAAGACCCTCCCCCTCCTGTCCTGACGCTCTGTGTGTATAAATCTCATGACAAAATCTCTTGCTTGGAATACTTAACATGATAATTTGAAAATGTTTTCAGCTGGGCATGGTGGCTCATTCCTGTCACTGTAGCACCCTGAAGCAAGAAGACTGAGTTTCAAGCTGATCTGGGCTCCATTATGAGATCCTGTTTGAAAACAAAACAAAACAAAACAAAACAAAACAAAACACAACAAAACACAACAAAACACAAAGACGAGATATATCTCAGTGTTAGACAGCATGCCTAGCATGTTTAGTGCCCTGAGCTCAATCTCTAGCATCAACAAAACAGCAATTGAGCTCTGTGTTCTTGGAGTCAGACATGGAGACAAATGACCCTAACACCAGCACTGGAATAGGACTGGAATAAGAGTTCAAGGACAGCCAGGACTACATGGTAAGACACTATCAAAAAAAAAAAAAAAAGGAAAAAAGGAAGAAAGCATAAAAGGGTGAACAGGAAGTTCTCAATTAGATCTCTGTACCTTTAAACAGTAAAGAAAAAGGCAGTAAGGAGTATACACATAATATATTTGCAATTTATACCTATGTATAATACAGAACATTTAATAACTGACAACATGATGTCAAAAGATTTCACTGTAGAAAGGAATAAATCATATAAATAAATAAATCATAGAAGAAAATTCCTGAATTACTCAAAGGGACATTAAAATCCCATCCCCATCCTTAGGAAATAAAAATCCAAATAAAAACTTCCTCATCTTCAGGAAATAAGAACGCGAGTGACACTCAGCTATTAAAAACAATGAATTTATGAAATTCTTAGGGAAATGGATGGATTTGGAGAATATCATCCTGAGTGAGGTAACCCAATCACAAAAGAACACACATGGTATGCACATTCTGATAAGTGGTTATTAGCCCAGAAGTTTGGAATACTCAAAGTACAATCCACAAACCACAAGAAACTCAAGAAGAAGGAAGACTAAAATGTGGACACTTCATTCCTTCTTAAAAGGGGGAACAAAATACCCATGGAAGGAGTTGCAGAGATTATCTATGGAGCAGAGACTGAAGGAAGGACAATCCAGCCTGACATAGCTGTCTCCTGAGAGGCACTGACAGTACCTGACTAACACAGAAGTAGAGGCTCACAGCCATCCATTGAACTGAGGACAGGGTTCCAAATGAAGGAGTTAGAGAAAGGACCAAAGGAGCAGAAGGGTTTGCAGCCCCTTAGGACGAACAACAATATGAACTAACTAGTACCCTCAGAGCTCCCAGGGACTCAACCACCAACCAAGGAGTACACATGGTGAAACTGATTGCTCTGGCAGCATGTGTATAGTAGAGGATTGCAAAGTCGATCATTAATGGGAGGAGAGGTCCTTGACCCTGTGAAGGTTCTGTGTCCCAGTGTAGGGGAATGTCAGGGCCAATAAGTGGGAGAGGGTGAGGTGGCAAGCAGGGAGAGAGGGGAGGCAACAGGGGTTTGTTCTTGTTGTTGTTGTTTTGGAGGGGAAACTGGGAGAGGAGAAATCATATGACATGTAAATAAAGAAAAAATAAAGAACATGAGTGACAGTGAATATTTTACACATTGAGTTGGCAGAAACTAAAAATCCTAAGAGACAGTGAAGATAGGGAAAAACAAAAAAAATGCCTTTCAGGTGGGATGGAACCTTGTATAACCTCTATGGACAGTGATCTAAAACAGCTTGGTCATACTTCCTGAGAAGGACACTGAAGGACAGCCCCCATAGGCCCACCATTGGTCACTGTCATGGTCTTCGCTAAGTTATTTGGTAGAGTTGAGTCTTTGATTTTGAAAACTAATATTTGATGGTTACATGAAATACATTCCGAGCTGTTTATTTATATAACACTTGGTCGTCCCCATCACCAGTGACACAAAACAAAAACAAAACAAAAAACCTTCAATAAGACTCACAGAGATAGACTTTCTGATTCTCCTTAAGGTACATGATGGTTTGAGAAATGTATTTGAATACTTGGTTCCCAGCTGGTGGTGCTGTTTGGTGAGGATTAGAAGGTACAGCTTTGCTAGAGGAAGTGTCTCAATGGGAGAGGATGCTACTTCCAATTCGCCCTTTCTGGTGTGGATGTAATCTCTTAGCTTTCTCACCTGCCACCATGCCTGGTGCTTGCTGCCCTGCTTCCCTGTTGTGATGTCTTTCTATCCCTCTAGAGCCATAAGCCCAAACTGCTTCTTCTATAAGTTGCCTTAGTCATGGTTGTTTTTAATCACAGCAATAGAAAAGTAGGTATTACAGAAGTTCATACCAGGTAGTATGTTGATGCTCTGAATGAAGTATGAAGATCCTGTGAATGTTGAATTTTAGAGGAATGTGGAAGACTTTGGAAGTTTAGACTAGAAAAGTGATTGAATAATACAAGCCAAAAGGGCCATTCCGTTAGGAACCTGGAACACAGAACACTGTTCTGACAATAATGTGGTTTGTGAAAAACCAGCTCAGGAAGTTTCAGAAGGCAATGATAATAGAATCTGGGTTAGAGGCCTTTCATGTGATAGTTTGACAAAGAATGTGCCTGCTTTCTGCTCATGTTCTGAAAACTTGCATGAGGCCGAATTTAAAAGCAATGGATTGATGTTTGTGGTAGAGGAAATGTCAAGAAGTAATGTTGAGCTTGTGGGGTGGTTATTATTGTTAATACTTCTGCAGGTCTACAATGCAAAAAGGTAAAGAGAGCAGAAAGGAATAAGAAATGTACAATTTGTAGAGGAAAAGAACAGCAGGAGCATTAATGTTACAGCCGTGTCTGTAGAGATAATCAGAGATAAAGAACTCTTGTTCTGAGCTGTAACAAACAAGAGGTGCCAACAGGGAAAGACCTTGCCCAGATAGGCTTCCCACGATGGTGTTTTCTGCTCCTTGAAAGCAACTATGTAAAAGGGCTATTGCTGAACATGTTTCAAGGAAGCTACGCTCCATCCTAAGCAAGCAGCCCAACTTGGCAGTGTCATCCATTTGGGGCTGTCTTTAGAGACATGAAGGATAAAAGAGTGAAGGAGTCGTGAACTCTTCCTCTGGGATTTTAGGGGGCTGCCGGGGCCTTGCAGTGTGTGGTAGGGGAGCTTCTATGTGAAGACCGGGAGAGAGAGCAAAAGTTGTGAGAGGCTATTGCATGAAGATATGAAAGTGACGCCTGTGTTACAGTGGCAGTCGCAAGACGTTGAAAACGGAATATATGCTCAAGAGACCTGCATGCATTGGGTTGAAACAGACCAAGAGAGAGACCTGTGGTGTAAGCATCAAAACTGGGGGTGCAGAACCATTTGATCCCTTTGGAAGTAAAGACAGCGGGCATGAAGCTATAGGATTTGGTGTTTGTTTTGCTGGGCTTTTGGGTCAGTATCTTCTAACCGTGTCCCAGTTCTTCCCTTTGAATGAGAAGTGTCCTAGGTCCAGTTAGGGTATTTGAATGGTTAATCTGCTGTTGCTGACACTGTTTGGAGGGCCTTAGGTAGTACAGCCTAGTACCACCCACAGGAAGAAGTCACAGGGAGTGGGCTCTGGGAGTTCATAGACACATGCTATTAACTGTTTTCCATTTCATCTTTATGTTTGCACCTGAGGATGTGATTTCAGTTTCCAGAAATGTGAAGTCATTTGCTGCCATGTCTTCCTGCCATGATGGACTCTTACCTTCAGGGACTGCAAGCCATAAGTTGCTTTTGGTGATGGTGTCTTATGACAGCAATGTTAAAAGTGACGAATGCAGTCTTTATTAATTATAATTCATAAACCGGCCAAACAAACACCCCTGCCAGGTAGAGGAACTCAGGACTGAGCCGCTGAGCTTCACTGCTGCCTCCCAGAGTGCATATAGTGTTGCAAGTGCCTCGCTAGAGTGTTGTGGAGGTGCTCGTTTGTATGATTACTTTAATGCCATCTTTGTCTTTGTTTGACCCTTTTGTGCCTGCTGTCCGGTACAGAATGTATGGTTCGCATCTAGACTGGCACACAAGTGCTCAGTAGTGGAGGACGTTCTTCACACTCTTCTTCCCTAGACAATGCTGTCTCACAAATGGCAACCACTCTGGAAAGCGTTACACATTTGAGACTCGGAGGCTTGATCTGATGGGCTATGAGGAAGAAGAGAGTGCAGGCCACAGACCTCTTAATCCTTCACCCACACTGATCTCAATGGCTTAAGATATGAGAAGGATAAAATCAGTTTTCCTCACATATGTGTATACACATATTTGTGCATGTTTTTGTGTATGTGTGTAGGTATATATGCATGTGTATATGTATATATAGTATGTATGTGTACATACACACATATATGTGTATACATACATATGTATGTATGAATAGATGTATGAATGTACATCTGGATAGTATGTATGTACATCTGGATAGTGCCTAGAGGGACCAGTTATATCTTGGGCATGGTGGCCAGATTCTGGAATTCACTTTCCACCGGGGATCCCAAGATTTCTGAGTTATATTGTTCAGTTCTTGGAGCTTCCTTGTAAGTGTCAAATGGCCCTAACTCTCAGCACATTAACTATGTCCTGTGAACATATCAGTTACTCAGCAATATACTCAATGTATGTTGCACTTGAGTATCATACACAGCACAGGCTATAATATTTTTCTTTCTTTTTTTTTTTCTTTTTACTTCCTGAATCAAGCAAAAGAATGACTCAATCAGAAAGGATCTGAATTTCCGTACGGTTTTATTGTGCTTTGAGGATTTTCCCAGCCACAGAGAACAATGGAGACTTGGCTCATAAATGCTGATATTAGCTGATCACTCTCTATAAATACCAGGCCAGGTTCCATAAAAATGGGTTGGGCTGGTGCTGCAGTCACCTTCTCCACGAAGCTGCTGCTCAGTACTTGGTGGTCAGAGGAAAGGAGCTTTACTTAACTAACTAGTGCATTCAATTCCTATCCTAACTCTTTCTCTCTGGTGCGTATTCGGAGAGCAAGAAACTATTGATATATAAGCATCTTTTTATAATTTTTAAAATAAAAATATTTTCTTTTCTTTAAAGCAAGAATTGCTTGTTTTAATTTTTAAAAGTTGAACAATTAAGATAGCAGAAACAGAAAAAAAAATGCCTGGAGTCATAACATTTTTTTCTTAAAAAGGTAGCTTTTATACATAAGCAATTTGGATTTTTATATTCTCCAGAGATACTTTTTTTTTTTTTTAATAAAAATACTTTCTTAACTAAAAAAGAGTGGAGTGATGTCTCACATTGCTGTGTGTCAAATTTTACTTCCTAATACATAAAAAATATGCTTGGGGAACTAATGTCCTTTTCTATTTAGTTGTAAGTATTCCTATGAAGACTCAACATTAAGTGGTGTGTGGTGTGTATGTGTGTGTGTGTGTGTGTGTGTGTGTGTGTGTGTGTGTGTGTGTGTGTGTAGGCATGCATGTGAAACGACACAGCCATAGAAGTCAGAACACAACTTTTGGGAGTCAGTTCTCCTGTGCCACCTTATGGGATACAGGGTCAGTCTCAGATCCCAGGGCCTACGTGTACCTGTACCCCTGGATCAACGCTGCCAGCCCTCTTTAGTCTTTCTTAGCAGGGGATCACCATTTTTTAAGGAATAATTTTTTCCTTTGAGATGTCTGTTGATCAGGGACAGGGGACACAGACCTGTCATCCCAGGCACTTAGGAGATTGAGTCAGGAGAATCCTGAATTCAAGGTCTGCCTGGGCTATACAGAGTGCTGTCAAAGGTATTCCAATCAACTTAGTAAGGCTCTGTTTCAAAATAAAAAATAGGAAAGAGTTCTGAGGATGTAGCTAAGATGTAGTACACTTGCCCGGTCCTGAGTTAATCCCCATCAACTTCACCCTCTTACCCCCCACCCCAAAAATTACATGGAACAGCTCTCTATGGAGACAACTACCCAGGGAATGAGGCTAAAGGGAAAATTAGAATTACATCAGTGGTTCCTGGCCATAAACTCCACTCAGTTGCTGCTCTGTGCTGGCCCCAGGAAAGAGCTGCTGCTCCCAGGGAGGGCTTTCCCTCTAACTACAGCCTAGATCCTTCAGAATGAAAGTGAAAATTTGGTATGTGCTGGACTCTCTTCTCTCATTATTGTGATTTCCATTTTGCCTCTAATGAGTGTGATGAGTGGCTCTCCCTCCATTGTCCTCACAGAAAGGATGCTTTTTCAGATGCTTCCTGTCTGAGCAGTCAGCTGATGTTCTGGAATTCCCCCAGTATGTTCCCCTTTTTGTACCAGTGAGTCTACATGATCCCCAGTCTACATGTGCAACATGCAGAGGATGCTTGGCTCTGTCCATGAGATCTCAGGGCAATCAAATCAATTTATAAACTTTGACCTTGTGCTCTCTTCTCTCTCTCCCCTCCTCCCTCCCTCCCTCCCTTCCTTTTTTTTTTCTAAAACATTTTGAAGGGTTAGAAGGCTTCCTTCAGAGTGACCCCAGAGACTACACGGGTATGCTCAAGAAGCCAGACCTTCCTTAGGAGGAAATAAGTGTTGCCATCTACTCTAGGCTGAACTTGAGGTAGCAAGTCAGCATGTGGCCTGCATCATGGAAAAGTCAGTAAATGGCCTTCATTATGAAATGGTCAAGTTTGGCACACACACACACACACACACACACAGACACACATACACACCCCTCAATGTGGAGACTGTTGGCAATGTCCCTTTTGCCTTTACACATAAAGCCCTTTCTCCTGTGTAGTTTTGCTTCAAGTAATCTCAAAGTCATTAGGCATAGGTTAGATAAAACTAACTAAATAGCTAACTAAAACCCTCTCTTACATACCACAGCACAGAGCTACTTATCTGACCTGAGATAAAAATCTTATCAGAAAGCGAAGCTTATAAGTCCATCGTTTCCTAACAGTTTATTTTTACTGCCTTTCACTAAGTAGCACACGCTTTCGTTGCCTTCTTCCTGTGATGCAGATGTTAGCCTGTTTTACAGGGAGAAATCAGGCTGACCTCTCATCATATTGTCCGCTGATGTGTTACCATGAAGCCTGTCGCCCCTCATTAATTTTGATGATTATTATAAAATGAAGGTGTGAATTCTATTCAGGTACCACTTTCTGAGGTATTTTTAAATCCGTTTCCATGAGACAAGCAAAGAAGGTGGATGTAAGTCAGCGCCCAATATTATCCTTTAAATGTGTATTTTGGCAGACACAGGGTTACATTCCTGTAAACCTAGCACTTCGGAGGCTGAGACAAGAGGACTACCAGTCCTAGCCTGGGCTACATGAGGCAGTCTCCAAAACATCACAAACAAATAATAAATATTTTTCTGAAAATAATCTTTTCTTACAGGAAACAAAACAAAACGAAAAGTGCAAAATAACAGCAACAAAAGCTGGAGCTGATTTAAAAAAAAAAAAAACCAACTCATGGTATGCAGAGAGCCTTCTTATGGCTGCTGTGAGAAGAGTCGATGGAGCTTCAGAAGAGAGGTGGTGTGTCCTTGGGCAAGACCGAGGCTACTGAGGAACTACTGATACAGGCAAACAATCTGAGCTAATTCTCAGAAAGGTCTTGTAGCCCAGTCTTCTCCCAGCTTGCAGAGAGAAATGAACAACTGTTTGCACCCCCTGTAAGTTTTTGGGTATTGATCAGAGAGGCCTTGCTCTGAGAACAGAGGCTGAGTATCTCTGAGATTCCTGATTCATCTTGATGGTGCTGTGTCCAGGCCCATGAAGTGCTGTCTGGTAGACAGTGGGTCAGGACAACAGGAACATTCCACTGCAACCCTCTATTCAAGAGGAGGACAGTGCCTTGTCATCCTACACCCAATTCTGAGGAAAATGATGCTGTGAAATGAAGCTGGGAAGATAGAGCAATCCTGTCACTGAGTGTTCCAGAGAACCTTCAGTATAGCAGGGAGAGTCCTCAGAACAGGCATCTACTAGTGCTGAGGGTGGGTGGGGGTGGAGGGGTGGATACATGGTGTTAGCTTTGCAGATGCTTCCTGTCACTATGCTGAGACAAGAACAAGAGGTGGATAGTGTCCTTGTCAGCCAAAGAACCTCTCAGAAGCAGAGAGTAAAAGCTCTCCAAAGATGCTGGGAATTCTAAACAGAGGTGTTTGTAGGGAAGACACGGATTCAGGCGGCCTTAGTGGGTGGAGCTTGAGGCAGGTGCCCAGTCAATCCTGGAAAATGTACTGTAATGGATAGGACATCACTCATGTGATAGCTTCGACCTCTAGAAAGGGAGGCACAGTTTCAAACTGATTCATATATTCAAAAAGGAATAGGTAAGCGCAGCATAAAACCCAGAGAGTCCCAGGTGACCATCTTAGAGCTAACATACAATAAGGATTGTCTTTCACACCAGACTGCAATGTCAGGCTACTCCATGGGTAGTGTTGGAAGGAATCTGTTATCCAGGCAGAAAGGTGAAAAGATCAACCACTCCCTCATGCCTGTAAACAAAATTCTAGACAAATCACATGCTTAAAATTCCAGCACCAAAAAAACATCAGGAGACAACCAACCCCCCCTCCTGCCCCCAACCTTGAGAGAAGGAACAGGATTACACAAGAGACAAAATGTACAAGCTACACTGCAAAAGTTGGTAAACATCCCTGGGTCAGGGCTTCATACCAGCCTTTCTCAAAGGCCAGAGGAGGCTGCTTATGGTATTTGAGTTAAGCAAAAGACTGCCACTTCCCTCTGCTCCACAGAGGTGGATGTCTAACAGCTTCCATCACAGCCTGTCTCTCCATCCAATCGCATCCTCTGTGTCCTCCTGGGTCAGGTGTGAGTGAAATGCCACCCTTTCCAGGTATACACGTTTGAACAATTGGCCACCAGCTGGTGGTGCTGTTTCAGAAATCTGTGGAGTCTTTTCAGACACTGCACCTGGCCAACAGAGCTAGGGCCACAGCTTCTAGCTGGCCAGGGTTCTGGCCCATGCTGCCCGTGTCCTGGTTCATGGAGATATGATGAGCCCCAGCTGCATCTCCAGGGCTATATAAACCATTCCATGCCTTCCCTGCCTTGGTTTGACCCTCTCAGTCTGTGCCCCAGCTGCTCCTGTGAGCTATTCTGTTAGTGATGAGAGGTATAACAGGTATTAGCAGGTTGTACTCACTTCACATCGATCCTTTCAGTAAGTTCTAGGGATGGAAAATTAGTTGAGAGGGATTTTGTTTATTTTGTTTTTGCTTTTTATTGGCTTGTTTGTTTTGAGGCAGGATCTCAGAACCCAGATGGACCCTGAACTTGAATTCACTATGCAGTCAATGATGACCTTGAACTTCTGCTTCGTCTGCCTCTACCTCCTAGGTGCTATAATCATAGGTGTGTGCCAGCGTGCTCCTGCATGGTTGTCAACCACACTGCCAACAGAGCTGCTTCCCTCAGACCTCAAGAAGTTTGTTTTTTTATTTGTATTTACTGAATGTTTGTAGTAAAATTTATTCACATGCTCCTTGTGTAATTAAAAATAAATGAAATTAAATATGTGTTGGTTGGGTTTCTGCAATTTAATATCCATCTGCCAATGAAATAAATCTAAAACCTGTCATTTGAGTTAATGGTCCAACTTAATATGTTGCTCTTTGGAAGAAAATCAAACTGTGAGACTCATGGCAGAGCTCTCTGCCTTGGAAGGCTCTCAGGGTCACAGCATGTCTCTTCCGATATTTGCTTTTCTGGGTGTGTGTGCAATGTACCTTTGTCCTGGTGTTTTTACCTTCCTGGCCTTGAGACAGCATAAGGGGCTGAGTGGCCAGGCTGGCAGCTTCCTCTCTTGCAAACAGCAGAGAATAAACAAGTGCTTACTTGGTCTGTTTCTAGCTGGAATCAAAGTCCAGCAGGTAGGATGTTTACATGAGGGGTGAATTGAAGTGGCTCTCTGTTTGCCTTCCCTAAACAAGCTGAATAAGCCACTTTTCTGTTTTGCAGACAGCATCCTGGGAACATGTTGGCCCAAGGGAGCAGAAACTGACTGATACGGGTGATAGGTGCTAAAAGCATAAGCTAAGTGGCTGGAAACCTCTGAGGTGAGGCAGAACTTCAAAGGCACAGCCTGGTGTTTCTCAGGTGCCTTGCCTCCCACTTCCTGACCAGACTCTACTGAGCTAGGGGTTAGTGTGATAGAGCTGATATTTTGACAAAAGATCTTAGCCACTCAAGGTAAAAGCACTCATCCAAGGCTTATGCCAGATGGCTAAACAAGCATGAGAATAGTGCTGAGGTTTGTAACCTGCCATAGCTCCTTTCTGAATGGTGGCCATGATGTACTTTGACTGAACTCAGAAAGTAGGATGACCCAAATCCACTTGGAGTGGTACTCTTTCATTTATTTGGCGTCTCTGTTTCAATACCTGCTCTGCACTGGTCTCTCTGTGGCTGTGGAAGGGCAGCTCGTTTGCTGCTTCTGTCTTGGGCAGGGCTCAGGCACTCCAGCATGGCCAGTGCTTACAGTAGAGAGTAGAGGGAAGTAGAGCAGGGGTGACGAGTGTCAAGGGTCCAGCTGCTCCTTTATAAGGAACACCAAGGAGGGTCACTGAGGTCTGTATGCCCGTGCATGAAGGTAGTGAAGGCAGAAGTCTTATAGGTACCTGGTAAGAGAGTTCCATGAAAAGAAGTGCAAAGGCACTAAGGTGGGAGCATATTTTATGCTTTCTTCTAGTCTAGGAGGTAAGATCAGAGAAGTGCATTCCTTACAGGCTTCCAGGCCAATCCCAGGGCTTTAACTCCTACTATGTCGAGTCACATAGAAGTCTCTGGAGGGAGTCTTTTGCAGAACAGAGACATGTTGTAACATGTCTTATTAAAGATATATGTTAAATGGCAGATAAATAGACATAAAAAGAAGCTGAAGATGTAATGACTGCCAGACTGGGGTCCACTGAATTATAAAAAGGCATCTAACAGCAAAGGAAACAATCAGTGAAGTGAAGAGACCACCTCCAGAATGGGAGGAACCAACTATACATCCAACCGGAGATTAATGTGTAGCATATGCGAAGCACTACAGAAATAAATCACAAAACTCCCAATTAACCAGCCAAGAACAGGCCAACACGTTGAACAGACAGTTCTGAAAAGAAGACTACAAGTAGTCAATGAATACTTGAAAGAGTGTTCAACAACTATCAGAGACATGCAAATTAAAGTTGCTCTTGGATTTGCCCTCCTAATATTAGAATGGCTACTGTGAAGGAACCAAGTGGAAGCAAATGCTGAGGGGAGTAGGGGGAAAGAGAAACACTTATCTGCTGCTCCTGCTGGAGATCTATGCTTGTGTTTTCACTGTAGAAAGTCAGCGTGGAGATCACTTAGAACAACTGGACAAGTAAACTGGCATATGACCCTGCTATCTGCTCGGGTATATGCCCAAGGGATGTTGAGTTAACATAGTACAGAAAGGCTTGCACATCCCTAGTCATTGCACTATTTACTACTGCCAGGAAATGGAACCAGCCCAGATGTCCATCAAGAGATGAATAGAAACTAATGAAAATATGGTGTAGTGTATATACAAAGGGTGAAGTACTAAGCCATGAAAGAAATCCTAGTGTCTACATGACTTCCCAAGTTGTCTTCTGATCTCTATACAGATGCCTCGGCAGTAAACATCTCATTCTAAGTAAATAAATGTAGTTAAGATTAAGAAAATCCCACTAAGTGGAGAATTATAGAAGACATCTAATGTTGACCTGCAGCCTCCATGTGTATGTGCACATGTACATCCCCCACTCCAAGCACATGCCCCTTGGTTTCTCCAATTGTGAAATGGGGTGTGACATGAACAGTGCTGTGCTGTGCCCAGCAGATTCTTTACAGCCTGAGAAGGAAATCACGGCGTCTGTAGGAATAAGAATGGAAGTGGAGATCACTAAGTTCAGGAACACTAGGGGAGATTGATATTATTAATGTTTAGCCTATGATCTCTCTCTTTGGTATCAGACAACATTGTTTATCCATTGGTGATCAACAGGATCAATATTGACTCCTGGAAACTCTGGAGTGCTTTAGGCCATAATAAAGAGCTGAAGAACAAGGGATATGGGGAGTTAGTGGTACAGGTATAAAGTCCGAATAGGTAGATGAAGAGCAGGTAGGATGGAGAATCTGAACAGCAGGCCTTTGGGAAGAACCCCAACTTTGAAGAAGGTCAGCACAGCATAGGTAAAGGTTTTATACAAAAATTGGGTCATTGGGTTGGGCTAACTAGTTAATATTGATCTAGTATCGGGAGAAAAGATGGGGAACTGAAGCTCTCTGGGCTTCAGAGAAGATTTTAAAGGAAGAATCTCACCAAGAAACAAAACTTGAGGTATAATTGAATTAAAGGTAAATGTTCATAATTTTCTTCATGAAGTCTAATAAAAAAACTAAAACATATGGAACTATTACCAACATTGACAGAGCAGAGGGAGGCCGAAGACTAGAACCACAAAGTCCATAGCTTGATGATCAAGGAAAGAATACAATGCCTTGGAGAACAACAGTCTCTGAAGGGTTGGCTTGCAGTAGACCCTCTCACAAGCCAAAGAATTGAGTGGTTTGAACCACCAAAACTCCCACTGTGAGCCACATTTCCAAAGAAGAGCATATCTCTGTAGGTTTTCTTTATTGAGAAATAGCTGGGGTTTGGCTGCTGGGGAGAGTTGAAAGGAATTTTTGAGTGGTTTCTTATCCAGACAGACACTGTAGCAGAGAATAAGGAACTGGGGGAACTAACTCTTGCACTTATCATAGCTAACAATGGTCTGTTCTGACATCTTTTAACAAGAGATTGGAGTGAGGACACACAGCTATTCTTTTAAAAAGAAAAAATAATTTAAAGAAAAGGGGCAGCAGCCATTAAGAATCCCCTGACCCTCTGACACTTTCTCCAGGAACAGTAGATGCAATAAGGGTTATCTTACTAATCTAAAAATCAGGGCTTAGAGGGAAAACAACTCAGCCTTTATCAGAGCAAACTAAATGCCTGGTTGGAGTTGAGTAAATATGGACCAGATGGAAGGGCCATGTGATGACTGTGTCAACCCAGGACTGGCACAAAGGTACCACAATGCAAGAAGTACAAAGGAGCATGGGGGGGGCGGGGTGAGACATAAGAGGAAAGCAAGCTGGAGGAGAGACATGGGATGGGGTTAAATTCTTAGCACTTGCTTTATACTCAAATTAAGGTATTAAGAATGAGAATTCAGGTCAGTCGAGATGAAATGCTAAAGGACAGCTAATATAACTACACACGATGGCACACATCTGCAAGCCATCATTTAGGAGGCTGAAGCAAGAGAATAGAAAATTCAAGGCTAGCCACAGTGAGTTTAAGGCTGCTAGGCCACACAGTCAGAACCTGTTTTATCAAAATAAGAGGAGGAGAAGTAGGAGAAGCAAGAAGAAGAGAAGGAAGGAAAAGGAGGGGGAGAAGGAGGAAAAGATGAAGAGGGGGAAGATGATTAGGGAGGAGGGAGAGGAGGAGTGAAAAGGAGAAGGACCAAGAGAAGAAGACAGTTAAGTTAAAAATAGAACTTGCTGATTTCAATACACATTTCAAAGCAAAGTAATGATCAGACTTAACCACAAATTTTAATGAAGGGAAGAAAAATATTGTTTTAGATAGCATACTTAAAATAGCAATTCCAATAGGGAATTAATTTCCAGACACATGGAAATTACTTAAAATTCATCAGAGACAATCTAGTTTTATAGTGAGTAAAAGATCATTCCCCCAAAAATAAAACTTAGGTTCAGATAGAAAATAGCTGATTATTACAAACACATTTATCTATAGTCACTCAACACTGGAAAAAAATCAAATACTCCTAAGTGGGGAGCAGAGAGACACTAGTAAGGTCATAAGATGAAACCAGTCTCAACATTAAAAAGAGACAAGATGTAAATCACTCAAGCTTCTGAATGTAATGAAACATTTTTTACAAACTCAAACAAAAAGTCAGTGTCAGCTGGCCTTGGTTTCCCTACAGTGATATCATGTGCCATAAAATGATGGGAACCTATGGCAACAGAAGTTACCCACATCTAAGACAGAGTTAGCATTGCTATAATAGAATACCAAAGCAGCGTGGGATGAAAAGATTTATTTGACTTACATGTAAAGATCATAGTCAACCACCGAGGGAGGCCAAGGAAGAAACTCAAGCAGGGCAGGAACCTGGAGGTAGTAGCTGATGTAGAGGCCATGAAGGGGTGTTGCTTACTATTTTGCTCCTAAATGTTCAGTCTGCTTTCTTTCTTTTCTCTTCCTTTCTTCCTTTCTTCCTTTCTTCCTTCCTTCCTTCCTTCCTTCCTTCCTTCCTTCCTTTCTTCCTTCCTTCCTTTATTTCTTTTTTAATTGGATATTTCATTTATTTACACTTCAAATGTTATCCCCTTTCCCAGTTCCCCTCTGGAAATCCCTTATCCCAGCCTCCCTCCCCCCTGCTTCTCTTCCCACCCATCCACCCACTTCTGCCTCCCAGACTTGGCATTCTCTTACACTGGGGCATCAAGCCTTCATAGGACCAAGAGTCTCTCCTTCCACTGATGTCTGACAAGGCCATCCTTTGCTACATATGTGGCTGGAGCCATGCATCCCTCCATGTGTACTTTTTGGTTGGTGGTTTAGTCCCTGGGAGCTCTGGGGGATCTGGGTGGTTGATATTGTTGTTCTTCCTATGGGTTCCAAACCCCTTCAGCTCCCTCAGTCCTTTCTCTATCTCCTCCATTGGGGAACCCATGCTCAGTCCAATGGTTGGCTGCCAACATCTGCCTCTATTTGTCAGGATCTCGGAGAGCCTCTCAGGAGACAAGGCCCACTGTCCCAGAGATGACACCACCCAAATGGGCTGGGTCCTCCTCCATCAATCACCAAGAAAATGTCCTACTGGGGCTTGCTTACATCCCAATCTTATGTTGGTATTTTCTTAATTGAGGTTCCCTCCTCTCAGATGACTTTAACTTGTGTCAAGTTGACATAAAACTAGCCAGCACTTCCCCCAAATGGTATACATATCTCAGCCAACTGTTTACACCTTAAGTCAGTCTCAATACACTGCCAAACATGGAACCTCAAAGGTTAGCTATAAGTCTTATTCGGAAATTAAAAAAACAAAGCAAATAAAAAGTAACAATGCTTTCCTGGATCCAAGCACAAGGGTGAAAAAATATCAGGGGAGAAAAATTGCAGAAATATGCTAACTTTGCTGCTGACAGTTAGTGTAGTTACATGATTGTCATTATTAATTATAAAAGTTTTGACGGATATTTAAAAATGTTCTAGAGTAACAAAGACTTGGTAAGTGGAGGGGGCTCTTCACTAAAAAAGCTATTAACCCATCTGAAGCCGAAGTTATTTTTCTTTCAAAAATGAACTCTAGCTTTATTTCTTCTTAAACAACATTGTTTAAACTTTAGAAAGATCTTGTTGGAAGTAACACTTCTTAAGGGAAAAACAATACGAAACAAAACATTTACTTCAAAATGAAATATTTCTTCAGTTAGGCCTTTCATTCTCATGTTCTGCTCCCATTCAAATAAAATTAAATACCAAAGTAATTTTAATAAACATAGAATAAGTATATGGTTCCTGACCTGATATTTCTACTTTTAGCTTCCACATGTGTGCATTGGTAACCATGCTGAAAGTAGTGATGTACTTAATGCACATGTGTGCATTGGTAACCATGCTGAGAGTAGTGATGTACTTAATGCACGTGTGTGCACTGGAAACCATGCTGAGAGTAGTGATGTACTTAACACACATGTGTGCACTGGTAACTATGCTGAGAGTAGTGATGTACTTAATGCACGTGTGTGCATTGGTAACCATGCTGAGAGTAGTGATGTACTTAACACATGTGTGCAGAGGTAACCATGCTGAGAGTAGTGATGTACTTAACACATGTGTGCAGAGGTAACCATGCTGAGAGTAGTGATGTACTTAACACATGTGTGCAGAGATAACCATGCTGAGAGTAGTGATGTACTTAACACACATGTGTGCACTGGTAACCATGCTGAAAGTAGTGATGTACTTAATGCATGTGTGTGCACTGGTAACCATGCTGAGAGTAGTGATGTACTTAACATTTGCTGTACATATGTCAGCTGCATCCCAAGCATTGAGCCTGGGTTAGTGCATCTATCTTTGTCACCCACCAGAAAAATTTACACATGAAGAAGCTAAAGAATAATGTGTCTCTGGCCTGTAGAAATACAGACAGACAGTCAGAGAGACAGACAGAGAGACAGAGACAAATAGATAGACAAACACAGACACACACCCACAAAGTCACCCTGGAAGGGTCCTGGAAGCCCTTGCCTGGCACTTATTTCTGTGTCCACATGAAGAGGCCCACTGGGACCAATGGCCAAATCTAGAAGAAGGAAAAAATTTCACTTTTATCTTTAAAGCACTTCTCTGTATTATATGATATATACCTGTATATACATCATTTTAATATATCTTTACCAATATATAAAAATATATAATATATAGCAGTTAAAATATAAAATATATAAATATATTAACATTTTACATATCTATATATTTAATA
>NW_022196904.1:58922716-58943476 GCF_008632895.1 Mastomys coucha
TTTAATATGAAAGGATATATTTTTATCTTTTGATGTAATATAATTTAAATTATAATTTTAAATATAATATATTTTAATATAAAAGGATAATATTTGACACTTTTATTAAAGATTTGAGAAAGCATAAATTAGGCAGCCAGGGTGTGAAGTGTGATGTAGAGACCAAGATGATTTTCTTCCTTTCAATTTTATCTGTATTTTATGCATTTCGGGTAAGTTTTCAATTTATTTATAAATTCTGTGGTTTTTGTCTGTATGTGGGTTTGTCCACGTGGGTGCAGGTCCCTACAAAGGCCAGCAGAGGGCATGAGATTGCCTGGAGCTGGAGTTGCAGTCAGTTGTGAGCAGCCCAGTGTGGATT
Organism: Mastomys coucha; assembly: GCF_008632895.1. NCBI lineage: Eukaryota > Metazoa > Chordata > Mammalia > Rodentia > Muridae > Mastomys > Mastomys coucha. Next base: position 58,923,078 of record NW_022196904.1, read on the forward strand.
CTGGGAAACAAATTCAGACCTTATGTAAAGCTGAAGGTCTCTTAACCTCTGAGCATCACATTAGGCTCTATGGTGTGCTTTTATTGTTTGAAAGAAAAATGAGGAAAAATCAATGCTGTAGGTCAAAGAATTGTTTTTTAGGTAGACAAACCAGATAGCCTTTCTCTCTGCATTTATTATTGAATTCTTTTATGGTGGTTCATGACTACTGGCCTTTTAAATATTTTTTTTAGGATTTATTTATTTATTTATTTATTTATTTATTTATTTATTTATTTATTTATGTGAGTTTACTGTCGCTGTCTTCAGACACATCACAAGAGGGCATTGGATTCCATTATAGATGGTTGTGAGCTACCATACGGCTGGTGGGAATTGAACTCAGGACCTCTGGAAGAACAGTCAGTGCTCCTAACTACTAGACCATCTCTCCAGCCCCAGCCCTGTTCATTTCTTTACACATTCTTTGGTACAAAACATGCTCATTCTTGCTTCATTTCCTGCTTAGTGGTGACCCACTAAGAATTTTTACAGTGAGAAGGAGGAACATATAATCTTTTAGTAATTGCCTTTGGTCCACATCATGTCATGTCTTCATAATCATCAGCACAGACATTTATTCCTAGCTCCCTCTTCTTTCTTTCCATCTCTATTTAATCTTACTGAGAAGAGTTGTAAGAACTGTCTTACTTATATAATACTTATGTGAATTAATATTTTATCCTCTTATGAAAAAGACTAGGTTATTCTTGCTAAATTTGGAGAATATGTGGGGCCTGGATTTCCTGAAAATGTAGACTATAGACTATCAAATGAGCAGAGATCATATTAGGGGACATGGTATCATTTCAGAGAAACTGGGACTGAAGAGAAGTTATTAATTCTGGAAGCTTTAGTTTGAAGGAATCTATTTTAAATCACTGTAGCTTTCAGAATAATATATAATTACCTTTATTTATTTAGAAACTTTTTTTATTTTTTAGAAACTTCTTCCCTAGGATTACAGATACAAAGGCCAAACAGAGACTGGGAATGGCTTAGTTTGGCCAGATAGGCCTTTGAAATAGAGAGATTGTCCAGTGGTATCTTTTATCTGCCCTAATAGGTTAGATGTTTCAAGGGAAACCCAACAGGAGAGCTACTGATTGAGAATAGCCAATGTGGTTGCCCTTGGTTATCATCTGAATGATGCCATGTTGGGTGAGTTGAATGTCAGATATTGAATTCTCTTCTTCAACAATGGGTACACAATGTTTGGGGTAGGGGAGGCTGGCTGAACTCAACAGTAATATATTACACATGAGGTCATCATGGAGCAACCCCTGATGATGTTGGGTCCCTTAAACACTTGCAGCTTCCTCTCCACACTAGACCAGTGCTTTTCCCACAATGACATTGTGGATAGCAGAGGCAACATGCAGACAAAGACCCACCTCCTGGGATGCAGCCACACAGATGTGAGTCTCTGCTTTACCATTGACATGTGTGTGACAAGAACACAAGAACACATTCTTTAACTGTCTTTCTTTTTACTTAGGCTTTCTTTTTAAATTTTTGTTTGTTTTGCTTTGTATGTGTGTATGGCTGTGTTTTATATAAGGGTGTCACTATGTAGCCCTGTCTGACCTAGAACTTGATATGTAGATCAAGTTGGCCTCAAACTTGTATTGATTCTTCTGAGCTGGCTGTCCAGGTTCTAAAATTAGGGATGTGTACCACCACATCTTGCTTAAGTTTCTGACTTTTCTTTCTATGTTACACCTTCTTGTTTATAAAATGGAGACAATAATAGCATCCTGTTGCAGGACTGTAGTGAGAGATAAATGAGTTAATTAATGAATTCAAACTCCCATTTTAGGCATTTGCTTGGCTTATGCATAATGCCCAAAAATGTTAGCTGCTGTTATCACAACTGAAACATGTCATAGCCACCCAATGCTCAACACTTTTTACACCGCATCCAGCATTAAGAAGATAGTAAATGCAAATAAGATTTTTCGAATTGTGTACTGATTTTAAAATCAGTGCAGAGCCTAAGTCAAAGATACTGTGAATGGAAAACACCTGTCAGCTCCTTACTGATGCCCTAATGATGGGCAGCAAGACTCAGAGGAGGAATGTGCTCAATAATCAGGAAAAGGCACATTTGCTAAGATGCCACGAGGTTTCCTGAAAGGCTTGAAATGACAACATGCTTGGTGACTCATGGGGCTCCTCCCTCCTCTTTTATGGCCTTCATTCTTGGTCCTGTTTACCTTTGCAGAAGAGCCCAAGTGTCTCTTGGTGTTCTGTTGGATATTACTAAGAGTCAAATGTTGGAGAGGACCATCCCTCCTGAGGAGGAGGAGGGTCAGCGCATGGCTCCATGGCACTGCGTGCTGCCTGGTTGAGTCAGGCTACCTCATCGATCAGGCTGGCAATGAAGGTGAATGCTGTTCCTTCATTGCTTCCTTGGGTGTAGAAAAAAAAAAACCACTTGAGTAAAGTCCTGCCATTCTGCTTGGTTGGGAAGTGGACCAAACCCTGAGGTCTTTCTCATGTATTAAGTAATCCTATTGGCATGATTAAAATCACGTATGCCTCCAGCATATTTCACTGAAATCAGTTTAGAAACCAAAACCAAAACCAAAAGAGAAACAAAGAACCAGCCACCTTTTGAGTGAGGAGCCAGACTAGAGACTGAAAAAACAAGATTATAGTTGGTGGGAGCACCAAGGGAGACAGGGAGACCCAGGAGGTCCAGGGACATGAAGAACAGCTGAAAAGAAAGGCACATAGAAGCCAAGAGCTTCCTCACCATCTGTCAGGGCCAATTCTCAGGAGTGAGGACACATGGGAGAAAGACAGGAGACAGATTAGTTTTTCAGAAGGATGCTTTAGGCTACAGTAACATCCTACTGTGGCAGGTTTTGAGTCTAATTATGGAGCTGTTGTTATGCTTGTGATTCTCCAGACGGGTGCATCCTAGATCTGCCCTCAACCTGCCTTACAGTCAGCTTTTCTCCCTGCCTTACTGGGGCCCAACAGGGCTGACCAATAAGCAACAAGCCTCAAATAGCATATATATTCTCTCACATGCTGAATAAACCAACCTTTGAACCACAGAGGCCTTTGGACTCTGTGAAATTAGAGGTTTCTTATTGTCATGTGTCGTATTACTCAGGGAGTTTTTTTCCTAGGCAATGGGAAAAATCACTCACTGGGACCTTGTTGTAGAAACATCTTAACCCATATATAGAGTCTACTATTGTCATCTGAAGCTTTGTTATCACTGGATGAACTTGAGTATATGAGCTTCTCGTATTGGCTAGAGTGTTCCCATAGGTCTTGACTTGGTCAGCTTACCTGCCACTGATCAGTCTCCACCGTCACCTCGCTAACACATGTGAGCACATCTCCCTCTGCTCCTGCCTGTCCCATCTACCTCTCCAGCCCCTTGTGGTTCTTTCTTTCCTTCTGGCTCCCATAAGAAACTCCCTGAAGTTTCTATGGACTCCAGGGTATCACATTAACAAACAGGCTCTGCCTGGAATTCTCCTTACTTGTCATTCTAGACTGAGATTACTCATCTCCCAGGGACCGATTCAGTTATGACATTCTCCAGGAAGCTTTTGTTAAACTCAGAGTTACTCCTTCAGTGCCCCGGGCATTATTATCTATCTGCACTAATTCTGAAGCATGAGCTCATTTTCCTGATGGAACTGGGAAATCCCCTGTAAGTAGGTAGCATCATGCTTCCCTTGACACCGAATATTCCCCAACACACAGAGTGCTGGTGCTGATGGGTTAGTGATGGCAGGTTTGTTCATTTACTCTGGTTTCTGACTCCCACATAAAGACATCTCTGTCATCAGTTCTGTCAGGTCAGATTGCACAGTTCTTGATTTATTCCTAGGGTTAAGCAGAGGAGGACATGAACTGAGGCTTGAGACAGTCAACATGTAGAAATAGTCTTGAACACAGCAAATGGACACCAACTTTCTGGCCAAGTATGAGCATAAGCAAAATATGCTCCACCTCTGCTCCTGGTCCCTGACAGATGGCTTTCAGTCCCCCCATTCATATCATTTGTGGTTAGCTCCTCTGGCTTTCAAGGATACTGAATGTGGGTAGGCTGGCTGCTATGCCAGCTCAAGACACAATACCTGTCATAGGATCCCTTGGTTTTGGTAAATGGCCTGAGGGCTGTGCTTAGGGTGTTCCTAAAACTAGGTCTTAGGAAATAGGGGGTAATAAGGACTTCTTGTCCCTCTGCTCTTCCCAGACTCTGCTGCATATTTTTGCCCTATGCTTCCTGCTCAGGGGAAGGAATACAATAGAGGAGCACTTAAGGAACTGCTCAGAGCAGATGATGTGGAGACTTCGTGAGAAAAGCACAATGGTTAGTCTTCGGGCATGAGCAGCACTTCTCTTGCCTATAGGATGTAATAGAGAGAGGTTTAAAAAAGACAATGGCTGTACTCTTCCAACCTTCTCACCTGAGGATACAAATGAGACTATACATGTACAACAAATATCATGCATACACATACATGAAAACATGCACACACACACCACAGTCCACTCATCACACAGCCACACCACATAGAGACACTACACATACATATATACAACCCAAATTCACACACCACATTCACACTATGTATACCACACAAGTACCACAAATCAGGAACCCAGCATATACCACATACATTACACCACATACCATACCATACAATGTACACCACACCATGTTGACAACATACACACTAAGTAGCCTATATGACATATACACAAACCATTTACCTCATGCACAACAGACACAGTGCATACACCACACATTCCCATATATATGCCACATACTCATTCTTCATACTACTTATATGTCAAATACAAAACATACACCATGTACACCACATCATACACACATACCATGTTGTGCACACACATGGTTTTAGTTTTTAGGCAATCTCACTCCTAGCCAGAATATACCCTTGGAACAAAGGGCAGAGGTTGAGAGTCAGTTATGATTAGATCCTTTGAAAGTTATTTTAATTTAAAAATATTTATTTAATATTTAATTTAATAATTAAAAATTTACATTATTTTAATTTATAAAATTAAATAAATATTATAATTAATTAGAAATTATTTAAAAACAATTTTAAAATTATTTAACATTCAATTTAACAATTTAAAAATATTAATTTGATAATATTTAATTTTCTCTGGCTCATTGGTTGGAGACAAGAGGTGAAACTTGTTTCATACATTAGGGAGACCTGGATAAGTATAAATCTAATTTCCAAAGTGGGTCAGCACAGAAGTGCATGCACTTGTAAAAATTCAAAGTTTCTTTTATATATACTTGGAAGTGAGTGCTGGACACAGTGGGTAAAGGGAAGGAAGGCCACTGGGCACTTTGGCAAGTCATCATGTTGTTGAACACCAGGACACTGTGACTAATGTCCTTAGACTGTTCAATAGGAGGGTGATTGGAATAAGTGGACATGTGACTCACCTATATTGTCTGTTCTAAGATTTTCTTCGTTCACACGGATCCTCCAGAGAAAAGCCAAAACAAAGTCACTTTGTTCCCCGCATGCAGGTGACAGACTGGACTTAGGGAGTATTTTAAAAGCATAGCTCAGACATTAGGCACTGGTACTGGCTGTACTTGTGCCAACTGGGTGTACTTGTTCCTAGACACTAAGAGCCTGACTGTGTGATTTGTGGGTGGCTGTGGTTTGTGTATGACACTCCTTCCATTTACCTACCCACCACTGGCTATAGCTGGTACATTCTTTTTATTTCTGCTACCATAACAGATTATCCAAGACTGGATAACTTCCACAGTGAAGTTGATTGTCTTACAGATCTGGTGGTTAGCAGCCCGACATCTGGGTGGTGCCAGGGTTACTACTGTCTATGGCTCCCTGTATGGGCTATATCCTAGTCTCTACTTCTAAGACCTTCAGTTGTATTGGACTAGGCCTTATTGATCTCATCCTTTGGACAGCATTGTCTCCACATACAATGCTATACATAAGCATTTGGGAAGGGGAACACAACCCGGATCATGCATAGAATCTTGTCGAAGACATTCATTTTTATCAAAGGAGAAACTTTGAGTTAGAGAGGTATTTTCTTCCCCTATAATATAAATAAGTCATTTCCTGTTGAGACTGCTATGTCCCTAAAAGATTTCCTGAATGCATCCTTCAGGTTTTTTTTTTTTTTTAAGAGTAATAAGTCCTGAAGTGCTCAGCCTGAAGTGAGATATCTATATAACAATCCCTACCCTACAGGCTTAGGGAACATATGGGGAGAATGATTTTAAGAGAGAGGTAATGGAGGGGTGTTGTGAAGGAGTGGCTTCCAGAGTTGATATGGCCACTGGCCTCATGAACTCATAGCAACGGTAACTGCCTTTGAAAGACCTGCCCAAGATTCAGGCAGGCAATGTTCCAGTTTGGATGGGAGGGGCTCACAGGGCTCTATGCTGAGGAGTCCTTTACAGTTGGTGGAGAAAGAGTCAGGTCTTTTGGTTTTTTGTTTGCTTGTTTGTTTGTTTGTTTGTTTTGTTTTTTTATGGATGTGGTCTTGCAGGTCCACTGTGCTCCCAAGGATACCTCTGCACACATGTGTGAGTTAGACTTAATGGACTATTTAAAAGGGAGGGCAATGAAGCTGTATGTTGCGAGGGAGGTATGGTGTGTGTGTGTGTGTGTGTGTGTATCTAGGAGGAGTTGTAAGGGTTCGGGGATAGATATGGCTTATTTATATTGTATACATGTCAGAATTACCAAATCTTTTTTACAAAAAAGTCTGTGTATTCCCTTTCACTGTATTCACTGAGCTTCCCAGCCTCATTCAGGCAGATGGCCCTGGATTCTTTCCCAACACATTGGATGAGAAACTTCCTACAAATCCAGTCCTACTTACTGTGCTCAGAGCACTCTGGGAATTCCTGGAAACTGTACAGCAGAATGATTTACATGCCAGAATATTTTCAGATGTTAGCTTTGTAGAAACTGCCAGTCACTGTAGAGCCATGAGCGAATAATGAGGAACTAAACTGAAAGATGTTGCAGTAATCAAAACAGAGCTTCTACTGAGAGATCCATCCCACTTATTTCTATGCAGACTTGGGAATTTGCCTGTAAGGATCATTCCAAGAGGTTTGGCGAAGTGTCTGTCAATAGAGTCATTGAGTAATGGTGTACTGTCTTAAAAACTCATGTACTCATTGTATGTGTACAATGTTCACATATTATAAATCAGCCTTCATTCTTTGTCTTCTAATAAAGAGTAGCAGACATTTCCTGAATACCTGCTCTAGGTCCAGGAATTCATTTAGCCAAGAAGAAGTAGACTATATAGCGCTTTTAGTCTCCACCCAATAGATGTTAAGCCATTCCCCTTGAACAGAGAGCTACAGATGCATCAAAGCAATACTTCTCTGTGGAACTGAGAGTGGATAAAGTCAAGCCTGTAGTCCTCTTTCTTCTTTTGGACTTGAACAAGAGCTAGAAGAAGGTAGGAGGAAAGACAGTTCCCAGTTCAACGAAATCAGCCATCTGCATGCCTTGACTGCATCCATTTCAGACATAGATACTTTTGGTTTGGTGAACCTTGGAGTTTACAGTAAGTCTTGAATTTACTTTCCATTGTTACAACAAATGCCTAAAGCTGGGAAACTTACATAAAAGAGAGGTTTAATATTTTACAGATTTTGTAGACTGCATATCCAAATAGTAGAGAGTAGGTCCTGGTAAGGGATTTCTGGTAGACAGAGTGTAGGGATGTAATGTTCAAATCTAGCCTGTGATCAAGCCTTCTTCTGCAGATACTGCTGGACACTTGACTGAGATATTGTGTGAAAATAGCAGCCTTGACAGTACCACCTCATCTGGGAAATGAGTCTACATCAAAGGAACTGCCACATCCTGGTCCCTGCTCATTTCCCTGCTTTCTGCCTTGAATCAGAGAACCTGACTATAGGCTCGGGCTGTAGACCTCTCTCTCCCTATCCTAAAAAGCTATGAAAAGTGGTTCCCTCTTCTTCTGCCATGTGGACTGTGACTCTCTTCAGAAACCCTGCCATGCTATCTGTAGGGGGCCAGAACTCTTTCCAGAGAGGCACCATGATGTTACTCCTCTGTCTACCAGTCCATACCATTACCAACTCTTCTAATAAAGTCCTTCATCCCCAGTAATCTGTCTTAGTGTGCTCTTGTACCAACTACCTCATCCAGAAGCCATTCTTCTGGACAGGAAGCCAGAAACAGAGGGGAGAGAGCTGGCTTACTTATTTGTAACAGTAGTTTATTGACAATTAACTAGAGCCTCACAACTACATTAGATTCTTTCTAAAGGCATTTCTCCTGATGACATTCCCAGTCATCCCAAAGATCTTACTGTTTCCCAATATCTTTAAAGCTTCAACCATGTGAAGAAGTCTTCATGTGGGACACCCTTAAACTATGTCCAAACAACAAAGGTACTTTTAGATGTCAGGCAAGAGAGACATAGCCAGTAGGTTGCAGTTGTACAGTCACAGCCATTTGCATATTCTATTCATCCTTAATCACATGTGACACACAGCCCATGTATAGGAGAAATCTGGACCAGCAGCCTCACTATAGACTCTGGGAATTCCAATGTCAGGAAAGAGAATGGCCCAGGGCTTACTTGACTCTTGGAAGGTCCCTGTGAGGCAGCTCTCAGGGTGCTGACTGTGATTAACAGGAGCCAGCTGTTTTAAGTGAACAACTGCCCAGAATAAACATATCTCCTATCTTCTGTCTTTATACCAGGTAGCAATCTGAGTGCCCACCTGGATGCTGCTGCTGAAATTAGTCATTGTTGGATCATAGTCTCGGTGATCACACTGCCATAACATCATGTTGATGGAGAACATTTTAGGTTGCAGCATAGGCATTGAAAAAGACTACAGGACAACAGTAATATTTTATTTGCTATATGTAATATTTGATTTCAGTCATAGATAAACATAAAGTGTAAATAAACAACACTTAAAACATTGGTTTATTTATTTATGTGTGGAGTATCAATTCACCCCATACTCTCTGAATTTTTATATAAGCAAGACAAAAACTTAATCTGTTCTTCTCCTCTTCATTGTCTTTCTACTACTCCTTAGCTAGATTTTAAACCAGAGGAAGAGCCACAGATAGAGAACAAATCCAAGCACACCAAAGCTGGCACTGCTTGGGGCCCTCCAACACTCCCTGGTCAGGGCACTTTAGAACTCAGCCATCTAGCCAGCATTTATTGAGCACATGCTGTATTCCAGGTATAGCTCTGGCCATCGACACCAGCCCTGCCCTCACTCCTATCTTCACAACACTTTGCTGAACAGCATCTCTCTTCCTTTGGATGTTCATTCTCCCATCCTCCATGTGGCAGAGGGGGATAGAGAAAAGAATTTGAATGAAAGTTGTTGAGCCTTCATTGTTATATCAGGTGCCCCACTATAGCCACTTGAGCATTTGGTAGCAGAGAAAGCAATCTCAAAGAAAGTGCCAGCTAGCTAATCTTCTACCACTAAAAACCTAAATACCAGAGGGCATCGGTTGACAGAGCGAAAAGGGTTGTGAGGGCTCAGGGTTCTAATTCTTTCAGTCAGTAAATTGGGCAGACCCATTTCTTTCAGACCCATTTCTGTTGGAAGTGTCAGATGGTGATGACAAGGAGGGGACCGGGGTCTCCTTTCAAAGGCAGATAATCTAGTGACTTAGCATTCACCAATTGGGTACCAACTGTTAATGTGGCCACTGGAATGATGACTTGAACACTTGAGCCATCAGAGAAACCTTTAAAATCCCAACTACATCAAAAAATTATAAGTGATTTCTTCGAGGTTATTGTTGTGGTTAAAATGAGAAACACCCTCCATAGGCTCCTGTATTTGAGTCCTTTGTCACCAGTTTGTGGCATTTTTTGGAGAGGTTAAGTGGAGATGCAGTCTTGCTGGATAAAGAGCATCCCTGAGAGCAGGCTTGAAGAATTTCAAGCCACACTCCACTAGGATCACTCTCTGATTTTTGCTTGTGGTTGTGGATGTGCTCTCTTAGCCTCCTGTTCCTGCTACCATGCCTGCTCACCATAAAGGATTTTCATCCTAGTGGAGCTGTAAGTCAGCATAAACACTCCCATAAAAACAGAACTGTAAGTAACTAATAAAGTCATATAGCAATGACAAAGTGTCGAGCAGAGAAAGAGCAAAGGGCAGAGCATGGTCAAGCACAAACATTCCCTATGACCATTTCTTACCACTTTAAAGGAGCATAAAAGTTCAAGTTCTTTATTCTGTATCCAGCCTGGTATTCTCTCCAGTTCAACGAGACGTCCAGACACAGGAACTCACCAGAATTTCTAGACCCATTGGCTTTAAGGATTACTGCTATTTGGTGCTAAAACTTTTCCTTTCTATAGAGATAGAACAGTGATAGGAAACACCCATGCTTCCTTTTATCTTCCATCGTTCATTGCACCTCACCAGTTGCTCATATTCTGTGATGTATCAGAGATCATCATCACATACAGGGGCTCCCTGAGCTGGGGTGGAGGGCCATGGGTCCCTGCTCCTGTATTTAGACATAGTTGGACAATGGTCCAACTTAATGGTCATCTTGTTTCTCACTGGGCTCCTTTGCTCTGTTCTTCAGTCTCCCAAGCTCTTTCTTTGCTCAACACATTGTATTTGCTCTATTGAGGGAAAAATTATTTTGACTGGTTTGTGGACATGTTGCTCTTCCCATGTCAGCCTACAGGTTGACCTTGAATAATGAATAGTGATGTGGAGTCAGGAAATCTGAGCACTCTTCCCATAGGGAGAGGTCAGGGAACAAAACTCTAAGGCCCATTCATTATACTGAGAGAAGACTGATCTCTATTTGAAAAATCAAACTATGGAAGCCACGGTGGTTTTGCCTTTATGCTCATGGAGAAAACTGGTCCTGCAGTTACAATAGGTTTGTATTAAGAGTCATGATGAGGTAGGAGAGAGTGAGGAGGAAATAAATAGAGCTATCTAAATATCTCAAAGTGACAATCGTGTTTTGGTTCAAATTCATCTCTTTGCCACAGGCCATGCCATTTCCCACAAGAGGCTGGACATTTGCAGCAGGACATTTGTGGCAGGATTCTTGTCTGAAGACGTCACCTCCTACTCCTCTCCCCCATCTTCCACCTAGCTCATCCTAGTCTCCTCCTCTTATTTTCATGTCATCATCCAGCACTGACAGTTACATAATTTATTGGTTGTCTTATTTATTGTTTGTTTGTCTTTCCCCCAAGACACTGTAAGCCTGTGATTGCTTCGTTCCCTGCAGTGACACACCTGCATGTAGAAAGTACTCATGAATGTTTTTTAGTGAGGAGCTGGTTTTCAGAGGAAATACAGATAAAGTTGTCTGCAAACCACTGTGGCTTCCATAGTTTGGCTTTTCAAATAGGGATCAGTCCTCTCTCAATACAATGGGCCATAGTTTTGTTTCCTGACTCCTGACTCTGCATCAGTCCCTTCTGTTGCACAAGTCCAGCCAATTGCTCTCAGGATGACACAAGGGACTGAAGTCAGAGCATGACCCAGTTACAATGTTTATGTGCTGTCCCAGAGAGAAAACAAAGCTGAAGTCCGATAACAGAGGATAGGGAGATCTGGAGATAGAAACTGACCTGAATTCTGAATAACAAGCAGCAAGAAGGAAGCTGGAGAGCAAGCTGGCATGCCTCCAAACACTGCTCATTGTGTGAATTCCTAGAAGCTTTTTGACACTAGGAAACAGGCTCACCCAAATGATTAAACCACGGAGCTTTGAAGAGGCAGTAATACAAACCCAGTAGCTTGGCACTGAGGTCAGAGGCTAGCCTCAGTGGGTCAAGCTGTCTTTGTTTTGATGCTGCTATTATTGATCCTGGTGCCCTTTAAACTTTATGAAGAGACTGACAGTTGAATGGGTGTCTTCATCCTGTAACATGCTTCTCAACATCAGCAGTACTGGATCGCCCAGTCCCACAGTTAGCCTCATGGAATGACCAGCTTCTCTCTCAATGCCATGGTGTTGGAACAGTCTAGAGGCCTGATTTAGGTGTCTATTCATGTCTCAAGGAACAGGCAGCATAAGATGTTTTGAGGGGTTGCATTGTACTGAATTAGATTGTGTCATGGAAAGACAGGAAAAGACTTACTGTATTCTATCAGCTTGCTTCAGACAGGGTAAACACAGCAGGAAAAAAAAGTTATACAGAGCCAGGCCTAGTGACTCATGTTCATAACCACAGCTCTTTAGAGGAGGACTTCAGCAAATCTAAAGCCAGCTTGGGCTTCATAATGAGTTCCAAGCAAGCCTAGGCTACAAAAATGAGAACTTGTCTCAAAAGTGAAACCAAAAACAAACCAATAAAAAAGCCACACAGCCTTTATTTCCACAGAAAGACACTCTTCATATAAGGACACAGGGTTACAATGACAGATATCCCTAACTAAGACTCCTCTCTACAGAAAACAAATTGTACTTTAGGTCACTCTGCTGTGTGAAAGAAGGGAGCACAGTATCTAATGACTGCAACACTCATGTTTGTTTCAGGGACAGAATGATACAGAGGGAACCACTCAACATACACATATAAATAACACAGAGTCATGAAGCTCACTGCTCTAAAACACTGGACAAAAAATCTCAATATCTCTTTGTTAGCATCCATGAGCGTTAAGTATTCTCCAACCCCAAACCGTCTCTTGTTTATGATTCTTAAGCTCTGTCACAAATCCACACTTGAAGCTTTGTTGACTTCTGAGATTTACAAGTGCAAGAACAATGAAACATGCCCTATAAACAAACTATCATGGACAATCTGCTGGTGGTAGAGAGCTCAGGTTTTAAAGGGGTACTTACTTGGCACCAAGGATTTAGTTACTGTGGATGGTTTAAGTATTGGAGACTGGATAGCAGAGCAGACTCAGAGGAGTGAGGTAACCTGAGTTGCAGTCTCCTGAGAAGATCTATGACAATACCATGTTTCTAGGCCTTTTGTTCTATGTATCTAAAGTTCACCCACCCAGAGCTCACACTCTCAAACCCTGTGAAGAATGAAAATGTCTGTCACAATTAGATGCTGTGTATGCAATGTAGAGAAGATTTATATAGAGAACACAATTAATTGGAAAAATGTCTTTAAGGATGAAAAACACTAGCATAATAAATGATGCTTACTAAAAGCATTTTATAGCTGTGGCTGTGGCTCGGTGGAAGAGTTCTTGCCTGGCATACACAAAGGCCCTAGGTTCAATTCGCAGGACTGCAATGAATTGATTTTTTCATGTTTTAAAGCCGCATGTGCTGCCCAGGTGCTCCAACACACCCGGGATCATAGGATCAGAGGTGAGGAGGACACAACATTTGTCTCAACACTGGGAGTAACTGGGATCAACGGGAACCAGGCATGCAGGAACTCTGCGAGCACGGAGGCACAGGTTGCTTCCAGTCTGTCTGGGCTGGTGGTCTGAGCAGACCTTGGGCCCAAATTCTGCAGCCAGTCCCACAACACCTAGAGGAAGCTCCACTCCCGGGAACTCTAATGAGCCCAGGATCACAGGACCCCAGAATCACAGGATCACAGAGACAGCTTGACTCTGAGGAGTTCTGACACAAGCAGGATCACAGGAAGGATGGGCCCCAGTCAGATTTAGCCAGGGCAGGTAGCACTAGAGATAACCAGATGGCTACAGGCAAGCTTAAGAACATAAGCAACAGAAACCAAGGTTACTTGGCATCATCAGAACCCAATTCTCCCACCATAGCAAGTCTTGGACACATCACACTGGAAAAGCAAGATTCAGATCTAAAATCACTTCTCATGATGATGATACAGGACTTTAGGAAGGACATAAATAACTTCCTCAAAGAAATACAGGAGAACACAGGTAAACAGCTAGAAGACCTACAAGAGGAAACACAAAAATCCCTTAAAGAACTACAGGAAAACAAAATCAAACAGGTGAAGGAAATGAACAAAACCATCCAGGATCTAAAAATGGAAATAGAAATAATAAAGATATTACAAAGGGAGACAACCCTGGAATTAGAAAACCTAGGAAAGAGATCAGGAGTCATAGATGCAAGCATCACCAGCAGAATACAAGAGATTGGAGAGAGAATTTCCAGGGCAGAAGACATCATAGAAAACATTGACACAACAGTCAAAGAAAATGCAAAAAGCAAAATGCTCTTAACCCAAAACATCCAGGAAATCCAGGACACAATGAGAAGAACAAACCTAAGGATAATAGGTATAAAAGAGAGTGAAGACTTCCAACTTAAAAAGCAAATAAATATCGTCAACAAAATTATAGAAGAAAACTTCCCTAACCTAAAGAAAGAGATGCCCATGAACATACAAAAAGACTATAGAACTCCAAATAGACTGGACCATAAAAGAAATTCCTCCCATCACATAATAATCAAAAAACCAAATGCATTAAACAAAGAAATAATTTTAAAAGCAGTAAGGGAACAAGACCAAGTAACATATAAAGGCAGGCCTATCAGAATTACACCAGACTTCTCACCAGAGACTATGAAAGCTAGAAGATCCTGGGCAGATGTCATACAGACCCTAAGAGAACACAAATGCCAGCCCAGGCTACTATACCCAGCAAAATTCTCAATTACCACAGATGGAGAAAACAAGATATTCCATGACAAAATGATTTTACACAATATATTTCCACAAATCCAGCCCTACAAAGGATAATAGATGGAAAACACCAATATAAGGAGCAAAACTACATCCTAGAAGAACCAAGAAATTAATCTTTCATCAAACCCACACAAACCTAATTTTACCTCTTAGAACAAAAACAAAAGGAAGCAACAATTATTTTTTCTTAATATCTTAATATGAAAACTAACATTACTAACATATCCTAATTAGTTGAAATCCAAAAAAATCAGGAATTAGAAATTTGTTGGCTGTCATCCAGTGGTCTCTCTAATTTGGTAATTGGAGTAATAGGTCCAGTATTGTACAATCCATATACACTTGATGCTTGTTTGTACATCACAGTGTTTTGCTGTGTACCACATAATGGTCTTGAAATCAGGCTTCTCCTATCTCAGTCTCTATATTAGAAGGATTGTTTATTTGATGTTTTTACACTATACTATGGTTTTCAGAACAGATTATATATTACAAATGCCTTTATACAGCCAAAAGAAATGTAAACAATTAACTTGGGAGATGGCATGTAAGAGAACAACAAAGTGAGACTGAATGCTTATCTTGACCTTTGTAACTATTGTATCAATTTTGAAGAAGAGGACTTTATAAGTTACTCTTTCTCTGAGATGAATGCTTTTCAAAATCATCACAGCCAATGAACCAGATTCTTACTCTCACCTAATGTCTGAGCCACCCTCCAAGCAGAACCATTGTTCATTGAAACAGTTGGTGAATGACTTCATGGATAAACCATCTTAATACACACACCATTTATTAAATGAGTGTAACCTGTTCTCTGTGGGCTGAGAATAAAGACACTCACTCAAGTCAAATAGCTTTGACCATAGCAGGAAATCTGTATCCAAAAGTTGTGCCTACAATTCATTACTTGGCCTCGCAGAACTTTCAACTCTTAGCTTAGCTACGATGGAGGTAAAATCCTTTGGTGATGTGAGGGTCATTAAAGTACAGCCTTATTACAATTAACTCCAATGTCTAAAAATTGCTCTTATTTTGGGCTTGTACCACAGTAAGAGTCAAGGTTTTAAGCTCTACTAAAAACAAAACAAAAAAACAAAAGGCTTTATATAGTTATGTTAATTTAAAAATACTAGTAGTGATGTATTATTTTAAAATATACAGTTAATATGTTTGGAGTTATTTAAAATTTATATTGAGAAAAATGTATGTATTTTCAGTATTGCTGTAGACAAGCATCTACATAAGACTTTTCAATTGATTGTTGTTTTATATCAAACAATTTTTATAACACTCATTTTTATTGTTACAATATTTTATAAATTTTAAGGAATATGACAAAATAAAAAAAAAAACCAAAAGGTTAAAACAAAATTCTGGCAGCTTATTACTTTTACTGCCCAAATCTCTAAGATCACACACACACACACACACAAATTATGTGTCCTGACTATAAACCTTCTCACATGGGGTCTTTTCTTTTAATTTTGTCAATCTATTGATGAAGGCAAAATTATAATTGTTCTTTTGTGTTTCTTTGGTGTTGTGTGTTGCTTTTAAGAGCATGTGGAAAACTCAGGAGGTTTAGAAAGGGCTAAAGGTGGAAAATTGGAAGTGTGTCTGGTATTAGGTCTTAGCAACTAAGTTCCTCATAATAGGTGCCTTTTGAGTAGAGGCTTGGCAGCCTCTGGAGATGGTCTCACCAAACCCTGCTGGGAGGAACTCAGGTTGAGTCTCTCTGTGTGTGAGGTTCTCACGCAGAAGCAGCTTCATGGACCTAAGCCACAGAAGGGATTTCTTACAGGCAAGCCAATGCATTGCTTGCATTGCAAGTTTGCTCTAAATTATACCTTGCCACCTCCCACTTGAGATCTGGTGGACTGACAGAGCTCAGACTTCACCCCACTGCTCAGTGACTCAGATAATTGCTCATCCTCAGTGCAGGATAGTAGAACATAGCAGCATTGAGACTTCAGATGTTTGCTCACATCTCAAGGGCTATGTCTCTGAGCTAGGATGCAAGATGTTTAGAGAGATTAGATACTGCTGAACTAAACTGCATGGGAAAGAGGGGAAGCTCCCTGGATCCTCTTTGCTGTAACTGTGGCTGCAGACATAGCTTCATGCTGTTTGTCTATAGTAGCTCCAGTTGTCCTTGGCAGAGACCTCCATCCAGCTAAAGCTGGATCCATGGCTTTGCCACGAAAAAGGATTTGATGACAATCCGGAATGAATAAGAGCTGGAGTTTATCAAAAAATTTTAAAATCTAGAGTTAAGTGTGAGGTGTAGTAGAAAGCAGGGCTGTCAAAGGAAGTGCAAGGTTTACCGGAGAGTATGGGTGTGGGCTTCCAAAGGGAGAGGCATGCTTCAGCGTGTTTACAATAGATATAGGCACATTTGAGTGAGTTTTGAAGTTATTATCTTCAAAAGTTTCCTAAGATATTTAAATGAAAACACAGAGTGGTTCTTGGGGGGGGGCACCCTAGCAGGATTACAACTGATAAAGTTAAAAAAAAAAAATTCATGTCACTGGAATGCAGAAAGGACATCTTTCTGTGAAGAAAAATTAAGTTTTGTTTTGGAGATTCCTGGAAAATATCTGGGAAAGGGGTGAAGACACCCCCCCCCCAGCTATATCTACTCAGGCCTTACTTTCTGTTACTTTAATATTCTCATATGAAACTATTTCTGCGGAAAGAAGATATGGTCTTTATGTCATAGAAAATGTTTTGTGAGCTTGAATTGGAAGCTATCAGCTTGCTTCATCCATTGTCCCTATCTCTTTCTCTCTCTCTTTTTTTTTTATTCTGCCCCAAAATCCCAGCCCAGAATCCAAATGCTTTGGTGGAAGTGAGCCCGAAGGATCTACTGAACAGCATCAAAACAAAGGTGTAAGTCTCAGAGATGGGCTTGGGATACAGCTCCTCCAATCACCCGTTTATTCACTGGGCACTTTTTGAGTGCTGTGCTCGGCTCTGTGGACACAAAGCCATGTCTAAGAAGCTTTCCTTGGTGCTATGAATCCTCAGCACCCTACTATCACTAGTGTCTTCAGGAAGACCTCAGCACAAGAAACAAGCAAGGACACCTCAAGACTATTTTCAGAAGGCCTTCTGGTCACCCCAGCAGGAGCAAACTTATGAGTCAGCTGTGAAGTTTCTTACCTTTCCTGATAAACTAGGCAGCCTCCAGTGTGCCATGAGACTGACTCACTAATGGGTGGTGCCAAGAATGGGCATGGAGCCAGTCCTGTTTGTGAGCAGCCCAGTGTCAGGTCAACTAGGCTTAATTGACTGCATTGTGTCAGTCAGTATTTAGATGTGGGTATTGGCTGACGGTCAAAGTGAGCTTCATCTGCCAGAGCTGTTGGCCTCTCAATGGACCTTTCCACTCCCTCTATCTCCTCAAAAGCCTCCTTTCTCTCTTCTATTCTGGTATCTCTTGCCACCTCCTACCCATCCTGCCTTGATGGCCTACAGCCTGCATCCATTAAACATCCATTAGTGTATTTTGAGTGAGTTGTATTGTGTCTCTTGTGAGGATTCCTCATAAGCATGAAGCTCCAGTTTAATGTCAAGGAAATTCTCTTTCCTACATTCTTCACTGGGCAGGTGAGTTAGAACAATTTCTCAGAATTTCTTGACTTGCTAGGAACTTACATCACTGGCAGATTGGAACTGCAAGATTCATGTAGTTTCCTGGAATCTCCATAGTTGACATATTTGTTAAGGTATTCATAGGACCTAGCAAGTTGAGAAATAGATTTAATCTTCACTACTTGACCTCATCACTTACATTTGTTGTTCAATAGCAACTCAGTACTACTGAACTTGCTATTGGGTCAGTGAATGACTTGGCTAGGAAGCATTAGACTTAACAGAGTGGTAAGAAATTACAAGTGATAGGAAACGGAGAATGGACTCTGGAGGCTGCATGCCTCAGATCTCACCTAGATCTTATTAAAGATTATTTTGATGAACTTGGAATCATGAGGATGGGTTTTCAGTGTTGATATTGGAAAATAGAGAAGAGATTGATGTTCAAGGGTCTCCTGTCTTCTTTATCTGAAAACACAATTGAGAAAACCAGAGCAGAGATGTTTCATAATGATAAGAACTTACACATGACGGGTGTCTTAGTCAGGGTTTCTATTCCTGCACAAACATCATGACCAAGAAGCAAGTTGGGGAGGAAAGGGTTTATTCAGCTTACTTCCACATGGCTGTTCATCACCAAAGGAAGTCAGGACTGGAACTCAAGCATTTCAGGAAGCAGGAGCTGATGCAGAGGCCATGGAGGGATGTTCTTTACTGGCTTGCTTCTCCTGGCTTGCTCAGCCTGCTTTCTTATAGAATCCAAGACTTCCAAGCCCAGGGATGGTACCACCCACAAGGGGCCCTACCCCCTTGATCACTAATTGAGAAAATGCCCCACAGCTGGATCTCATGGAGGCACTTCCCCAACTGAAGCTCCCTTCTCTGTGATAACTCCAGCCTGTGTCATGTTGGCACACAAAGCTAGCCAGTACAACGGGTATCTGACACAAGGTAAGAATGTGTCTCAAAGAAGCAAACCGAATGAATGAACATCAGATTCAGTGATGGGGACAGAAACATCTTCTCTTGCCCTCCCTCTCTTTAACATCTTCCTATCCATGCAGTATATTGGAAGACAATAAATAGAATAAGACTCGGGTGGAAACTTTGTCTGGACATTCACAGTGGGGCATTGGGGGTTCTGGATGTCACCATCACCTGCAGGGCACATGTTACCTAGGAAGTGCTTACTATATTCATAACTTTCTGTTATCTTGGGTCATTCAGTCTGTAGTGGCCCTATCTTTGGGGCATTCACTGCCCACAGAACACCTAAGAAGGAGTGAGGTGTCTATCTGAAACAGTCACTCAGGGAACTACAGCTTGTCCCTAGAATTGATGAGGGCTGAAGTATTGTTGTATTTTTCCTCTTCTTGGTCAGTCTAGATTTTTACCCAATGAGCCCCAATTATTATTTATCTGTTTTCAATTCTTTAGGACTAGTTTACATCCAAGTTTTGCAAAGTACAAACATTTGTTCACTCTTGTCTCTCAACATAGGCATGCTTAGTCTATTTTATTTATTTATTTGTTTGTTTGTTTGTTTATATTGGATATTTTATTTATTTACATTTCAAATGTTATCCCCTTTCCTGATTCCCCACCCCCGAGAAACCCCCTATCCCATCCCTCCTCCTCCAGCTTCTATGAGGGTCTGCCTGTATGCATGCTTGGTCTATTACTACACGAGAGAATTGTGAATGAACTTGGAGTGGAGTCTGGCAGAGTGACTCATGCTTATAATCCCATCATGAGGGAGGCTGAGGCTGTTGGTTTAAGGCCAGCCTGAATTACACAGTGACTCCCAGGCAAGCTGCATGATAGTTTGGGACCTTGCTCAAAACCATGCAAGCAAACTTGTTAATTTGCTAACAGTCCCCAAACACAACTCCAAGTCATTTTTAGAAGGTCAGATACTAGGAGAATTGTTGGGTTCTTCCTGTTTAGAACTTCCTGTTAAAACATTGATGCTGGCCATTTTCTCTCGGGTGAGTTTCTGAGACTGGAACAGCCAGCCCGGAGGCGCCTTAGGCCAGAGACCTGGGCAGGATTCGCCATTTTCTCTCGGGTGAGTTTCTGAGACTGGAGCGGCC
>NW_022196904.1:58949585-58981004 GCF_008632895.1 Mastomys coucha
AAAAAAAAAAGAAAAAAAAATTAAAAAAAAAACATTGATGCCATCATCTGCCAGGTCCTTTATAGATCAGCTTGAAAGCTCTCTGTAGAAAATCAGGGTTTGATATGTTTGAAGAACTGAGGCATTTGAGACAAATCTCATTTGTACAAGAACAGAGGGAATTCATGTCTAGCACTATAAACGTGTTCCAAACTCATGGGTAAGGAAGTCAAAGGCCCCAGAGGAGAACCTTTTGGTGTTGTTCAGCTGCCTTCTTCATAATCATGTTTATATCCATACATTTGTGCTGTTCTCAGCCTTCATCGGAGGAGCTTCTTGTTCCAGTGCATAGAATTTAACCCACAGATCTATTACTATGCAATGGGTTATACATAAGTAGCCCTGAGTGCTCAGTCATAGGACATCTGTATCAACCCTGCTACCCAAAGCCAGGGAACACCTTAAAGGAGCAACAGAAATAATGTAAAGGCAAGAGGATGGGAAAGAGTGATATGAAGTGCTCCCTATGAACATAGCCTTGCTGTGGTATACGTGAACTTACAGCAGCAGGGAGGCATACATGAATCCATGGCCACCAGGATTACCTGCAGAGGATCAAGCCAGGTTAGAGGTCTGGTGAAGGGACTGGAAAGATGGCTCAGTTGTTTAGAAAGTTTTTTTGTTCTTTTGCAGAGGATCTAGATCCAGTTCTCAGCACCCAGACAGTGCCTCATAACCATCCATAACTTCAGGCCCAGGGGGTCTTCTGACCTCTGAGGGCACCAGGCATATGAGCAGTGCACATACACACATACATGTAGGCAGAACATTCTAAATAAACCAAAAGAAAAAAATTCCAGCATGGAAGGAGGAGAGGCTCTTGGGACCCCAGCCCTATCTGATGTTTTCACTTTAGTTGATGGTTGGTGGAGGAGGAAAAGTTACTTCTTTTTTGGAGGTGACCACTTTTAAGTTGGCCAGTCCCCAACAGACAACTAAGTCCCATGTACATATTTAGGCATCACCAACTGGACTCAGTTGGTTCAAAAAAAGTTCAATGAATAAACACATAAAAATAAATTATAGTAAAGGAGGGTGTTAGGTTGAAGCCGTGAAAGGCTGTTCTTGGGGAAAAATGAATGAGGAGAAGCACGAGGGTAGATACGATCAAGATACACGGGGTACGTGTCTGAAAATGGCAAAGAATACATGCAAATATTATTAAAAAAACAAGGAAGGATAATGAGGAGCTCTTTGGGAAATGCAAATGAGGAAAGTCAAACACATAGTACAAAGAAAGCAAGCTGTTCGAAACGGAAACAAGAATGGCCGGATTTGTTTTCTACCAGTTCCCACGACCAGGTCCCACAGGCCACATACTGTGTTGTGCATGAGTTGTTATTCCTTTGCTATTCCCTTGGCTAACACACTGGGCAAATATGTATCCAGAAGGGGCAAAGTTCAACCGGCTCACTCACCTGCACATTCAAGTATCTAAGCGTTCCGCTTGCATGTCCCTAAACTCCCATCTTCTGCAAAGGAGCAATTTTCTAGCTTTTGTCAAGCTAGCTTCTCACAAGGTCAGACTGTTAAAATTCTCGCTGAGGCGTGATGGTCCGATGGGTCGTTCACCTGCAGAGTCTACCAAACAACTCCATGTGCCATAACATGAAGACCTCACTTCAGGTTTGCCTCAAGCCCCTCCCCAGCTGACCCAGTCAAACCCTCCCCAGTGTGTCTGGGCCGCAAATAGAACGTCGGTCTTCCCAGACAGCCTGTTAAGTCATGGCGAATTGGTCTCCTGAGACCAAACGTTAAGATCAAAGCTACAAAATACACGCTACCCAAGTTTAACCAAAATTCCAACACGAACTAGTTCTGAGGCCTTTGCCAAGTCTTCTAAGCTTTCTGAAAAGATAAAGATAAGAACCAGATTGCAGAGTTATCTTAAAGGTAAAAGGAGACAAGCTGAGTAGACTGTTTGGTGTAAAAACAAAAGATTCTCTCTTGAGACTCCATCTTTAATGCCACAAACCCTCTTCCCTGCACGTTCAACTTTCACTAAGCTTCCACGGCAGAATTCTTGTGAGCCACACTGACCTTGAAACAATCACAAGCTCCTGCTCCCTCAGACGCACTCTCCCACCTGCATTGCATTGAAGGTAATTATTTTCTTATATCTCCAACTGGCAAGTAAACTTCGTGTGAGTGTGTGCTTGTGTGGATGTGCATATGTGTGTGTGCAAGTGCACACACTTGCATACATGTCCAAAGCCTGGTATGGTTGATTTTACACAGTATATAGTATACAAAAAAAGAGAAAAAACAAATTAAATGAATTAGTAAGTATGAAGTGAAATAATAAATACAGCAGGGGCAATGAGCTCATGTTAACTTACACATTGCTCTAAGAGGAAATTTCCTGGACTGGAGAGATGGCTCTGTGGTTAAGAGTGCTTGCTGCTCCTTTCAGGGACCTGAATTCAGTTTCTAGAAACCATGCTGGGTAGTTCACAGCTGCCTGCAACCCTAGCTCCAGGGACTATGATGCCACTTTCTAGCCTTTCCTGTGTATTTGCATACCTGTGGGTATACAAGAACACACACACACACACACATACACACACAATTATAAAAACATTAAAAGAAAGAAAATTTATTGAAAACAGGACTAGTACATATAGGCAAGAGCACTTGCCTAGCATGTATAAGACTCTGGGTTCAGTTTCAAGTAGCATCTCTCTCTCTCTCTCTCTCTCTCTCTCTCTCTCTCTCTCTCTCTGTTTGTCTTTTTTTTTCGAAACAGGGTTTCTCTGCATAGTCTTGGCTGTCCTGGCTGTCCTGGAACTCACTCTGTAGACCAGGCTGGCCTTGAACTCAGAAATCACCTGCCTCTGCCTCCCAACTGCTGGGATTAAAGGTGTGTGCCACCAGTGCCTGGCAGTCTCTGTCTTTGTCTTTCTCTCTCACACACATATGCAGAAGTTTGTTAAAAATTGGCCTTTAATGAGGGTGATGATCCAGATGACATGAAAATCATATAAATCAGTAAGAAAAATATAATCTGTTATGAATGTGGGCAAAGGGGAGAACCACTCACCTAACATCCACTGGAATACAGGTGATTCCATATAGAATCATAGAGAAGCTGCATTGTTATTTTTTGAGCTATTGAGATCATGTTGTGATTTCCATTCTTTAGATAAGGAGGTTGAGGCCCAGAGGATCTGCATGTCATGCTTGAGGCTGCATAACCTGAATAGCCAGAAATTACAGCCAAGTCCAATTCTGTTTGGTATTACTTCTTTGCTGATTCCCCAACTTGATATGCCTTTCTCTACTGCAGAAAAAAAAAATCCTCATCTCTCTTTGCAGAAGAAAGTCCATAGCTGTCTTATACCTGTGTTTTGGGACTAGCACCCACTAGTTCCTCTTGCTCCCCACCTGCTAAGACAACAAACGCCAGTAGAAGAAACATTCTGACCACTTAAGAAGCCTTTGCAGCTAGAGGCATCATAGACCCTGGTTCACACTCAGAGCTGGATGATACTCACAGTGAATATTTTATTGAGGAACCAACAGGAAAGATATTTAAATAAGTACAAGTTTGTGTTTCTCAAAGTATATGGCTATTTGCAATGGGTAATATAATAAGTTTTAATAGTTCATAGAAAGCTGAAGTGCAATATTTCCTTGGAGCCAGGTGTGGTGGTGCAGGTCTGTAATCTCAACACTCAGGAGGTTGAGACAGGAAGGACACAAGTTCAAGGCCAGCCTGAACTGTACAGTAAAACTCTGTTCCCTGGTCTTAATGTTTCTATATATATATTTTTGAATCCCTCCCCTCCTCTCCCAGGGCTATGTGTTTAAATTGTCTAGGTGTCAGCTTTTGGTGCTATTGGATAGAGGTAGAATGTTTCAGAAGTGAGGTCCAGTTGGAGGGAATTAAGAACCCTTCAAGGGAGTGTGAGACCCAGGCTGTCTCCCCTCTCTTTGCCTACAGGCTGTCATCATGTGATCATCAAGCCTTTTCCACCACTTATTCTCTCCACAGTGAGTGAGCATGGCTATAGGACCAAGGCAATGTGACCAAATGACATGAACGGACACTTCTGTAACATCTGGGTTCAGCTCTTGAAGATGCCAAGATTTTCAGATGCCAAGACAATCCTTTCTTTTACATGCTATTTACATTAAGGATTTGTCTCAATGAAAGAACACTGACTAATATCAATATTTATCTATGGCTCAGAATGCAGAGAGATTCCAGGACTCAACCCTAGAGGCTGGCTTGATCAGCTGCATAGACTTTCCCTTTAATGTACAGGGCTCTGGCTGCATCCACAGCTAGCAGGCTGAGACATGGAAGAGAAGTCTTCCTTCCATTGTCGTATGCTGCTTGGGATATGGGAAAGCCTGAGTAGGAAGGTCAGAATGTCAAGGATGGAGACGAGATACATAGTTAGTAGCAGATTCGACACACTGAAAGGAGATCACCTGGGGTTCTAAACTTCGGGGCACCAACTGGGAAGCCTCCACTAGCTCTTGTTTATCTTCCTCCATGGTGGAAAGTTCCTACTTCATCAAGAGTCAACCAGACTAAAGGATGGGGTTTTGAGTGCTGAAGCCATCTCAGAGAATGGCGTTCTGCATCTCCACCCAGCTCAGGATCCTCTCCTACAGATCTGTTGCCTTGAATTGCTTTTTGTGCTGTAAAAGCCAAATGAGAGGCTTTTAAATGATTTCCACTGCCTGGGAGAGAGGGATAGCATCCACAGCAACAAAATCATCAAATTTTATTACGTGCTAGCTGGTGCTATATATTTCAAAGTTTTGTTTTAAAGGGTCTCATTTAGAAAGATGGGACTGCTTCTGATTGGCTTGGAAGTTCCTATTGTCAGAACATATTACCAGGAAAGTACAATATGTTGGAAAATTACAGGGAACAGCACTTCAGCCCTATTTGGACTTTATTTATAAAAAAACAAATTAATAGTGAATGAATAAAACTTTTAAACCATTATCTGAGTAATAATACTAAACAAAATAACTAATAAAACAGACGCATCCAAACAGCTGTTTAAGAAGAGTCAATGATATTTCATCCATTGTCAAACTTGGCACTTGAGCAAAATAAGGACCAAAGTAAATATTTATTGAATCATGTGAGATTACTCAGAATTCCTCTTTTATAAGTAGAATAAGCAAATAAACCATGATTTATAAAAACCCCAGCTAACTAAATCAGCTAATGGCTCTATTCAAAAAATTCTTATCATGTAAACTGTGAATTGACAATTATAATTGAAAATTACCCGTTTCTCTATGAATTTAATATACATATAGTTAACCACCTGCTTGACTGTTACATAGAGTCATTTAAACGTGCAAATGGATGTTCAAATGTTTGAAGGCTTTTGAACCAAAAGCATTAATTGCCAGTCTGTGTTAATGGAAACACACAGAATGGATGCTTGCTTGTCTCTGTAATAACTATAAAAATTCCCTAGGCTTCTAACACTCTCTACTAAGCACACATGGAGGCTTTTATAAGAAAAGATAATGAAGAGGCAGAACTCCTCAACCCTGACCAAATAGGAGAGGAGAAGGTAAGAAGACACTTATGGTGAGGTATGGAGATGCACGTTCTTATTAGCTACTTAGGAGGCTGAGGCAGGAAGATGATATAACTGAATAGTTGAAGGCCAGCCTAGGCAATAAAGTGAGCCCTTGTCTTAAAAAATAATAATCAGAGGTTGGGGAGATGGTTCAGTACATAAAGTATGTGCTATAAGCATGAAGACCTGAGTTCAGATCTCCACCACCTACAAAAACAGCTAGGCATAGCCTGATGCATCTGTAACCCCATACTGGCTGGGAGGGAGACAAGAGGACCCCTGGAGCACACTGGACCAGCAATTGAGCAAATCATGAGTTTCAGATTCCATGATTAAATACTGTTACAACAAAATGTGGAGAGCTAAAGAAGACACCTCACATCAACTGTTGGCCTCCATGTGCATACTTGTTTGCACACACATTCACATACACAGACAAGCACACACACAACAGCGATAAGGAAAATGACAACATGATTGTGCTTAAACAGAGGTCCGAAGTCTTCTTCACAAGAACCAGTAGCTCTGAGACAGATGTCAAGAAGTAGGCCAAGTTCAAAATATGCCTTGGGAACATGTCAGTATTCACACAGTTATTTCCTGTTGACCCCTGGGCAAGTGATCTTGTGCTTTCTTTTAGTGACCTTCCGACCTGGTAACTTCTTAGGCCTGGAAGCTATGGCCCATAGCTATGACTCTTTCCCTATTCGACACCATGTGTCAGTTCCGGGTCCTCTGCCCCAGGTTTTGGTGCTGGACATAGAAATATGATGGTGGCTTTGTATGTTTTTACATCCCACCTTTTGTGAGCTCTCTAGGGCAGGTCATTTCTCCAAGGCTATGGTGAACCATCATGTTTAACACTAAAATGAAAACCTTAGTGACCACCACAGTGAACACTACAACTAATTTAACTCATCACCACAGGGACCACTATGGCTGACCACAGTGGACACCACAAATGACCACCACAGTGATCACTATAACTGGCCATTGCTTTGGACACTAGAACATCACAAGAGACACAAATGGACACCACAGTGACCACTATGACGAGCTATCACAGTGAACACAACTGACCATTTTTTTTCACTACTATGATTGACTGTCACAATGAACACTACAACTGACCACCAGAGTGACCACTCTAGATAACCATCTCTGTAAAACTAAAATTGAACACTACAGTGACTAACATCATGACCACTATAGCTGACCATCACAGTGAATACTACAATTAAACATCTCAATAACCAGTATGGCTGACCATCAGAGCAGACACTACAACTGACCACTACATGAACACTATGACACTGACCACCACAGTGGACAATGTAGCTGACCATCACAGTGACCATTATGACTAACCATTATGACATCACTCTGTTTGTTCTGTAGCTTTCTGGACAACAGGATGCAAATAGAGAAGGTCTCATCTTGACTCAGAGTCAGGACTTAGGTCTATGTAAATGTCAAGAAGTCACTTGGGGACATGAGTGAAGACAAGCTCGGCCTCATGTATCGGCTTTCTTCTCCAGTGGGGAGTCACAATTCTGAGGAATGTGGATTACTTGATTTCTTCCAGCAAACACAGCCTTTTTTTCTCCTGATTTTTACTGTTGTTACTTTACGTGAGCAAAAACAATGTTTCAGGATATTTTCCTGAACGTTTTCCTGAACTTGATAGACGTCTATCAAGTCCCTAGACGGCTCCGTGGATGAGAAGAAGCTGCGAGAGCTGATGCATCGCTATCTGACTCTGATGGCAAGGCTGGAGAAGCTGGGCTACAGCCGCAAAGTACACCTGGTGTTTAGCGAGTTTCTCATCAATACCTATGGCATCCTGAAGCAGCGTCCAGACTTGCGGGCCAACACACTGCACAGCAGCCCGGCTGCGCTGCGCAAGCTAGTCAATGACATTGTGCTGCCCAAGTTCCTAGGTGACTCCCTGCTACTGCTGAATTGACTGTGTGAGCTTTCCAAGGAGGACAGTAAACCACTCTTTGCCTGGTGAGCCGCTCGCCTCACCCTTCTGGCAATAAACATGTTTGTTCCAAACCCAGGGGTCATATTTTTTGCCCTAAAACAACAACAACAACAACAAAAAAAACAAAAACAGCTGTACATTAAACAGCTTCCCATCTTTCATCAGATGGGAAATAAGACAGAATCAAGTGGAGAAAGGCTTGAGAAAGAGTTAAAAACCAATAACTACCAGCAAAATAATGAATCTTATGGAGAGGAAATTTACAAATGAAAAGGCAAATGGAAGATTCTTAAAGTGAGGCAGTGAAGAGATGGCTCAGTGGGTAAAGTTAGCCCTGATCTTCTTATGCATGTAAGTTTACACACACACACACACACACACACACGTCATACACATGGCACATACACACATACACACACACACACACACAAACACACATGTCTGCACACATATACACACGCAAACACATGTATGCATATGCACCATGCAAACACACACAGGACACACATGCATACACACATTCACCCACATACTCACAGGGGATACATATAGATGGTGCACACACACACAAACACACATGTATGCTCACAGAAACACACAGTGCACACACAAGCACACACACAACACACACATGTGGCATACACAAACACAGACAAGTATGCAAACACAAACAAGCACAATCGGAACACACACTTGAAGGACAGGAGTTGCTTGTCTCTGTTATGCAAAAATGGAACCAGGGTTTGGGCCCTGAATCTCAGGGCAAAAGAGGGGATGCTGAAGGACAGTGAGAGCTGACTAACTTAAGGGTCTTCCAGACATCCTTAGGAGTGGGAAGGAGTGTAGTGAGCAATTGAGAATTTTCAAGAGCTAGTTGAGACAACAGCATCTTAAATGGGAAGTGGTTACCTACCCACAAAGTGCCTGCAAACAACCGTATAATGTATAATATGACTCAGCTATTATTATATGTCTGATGTTTGGAAGTATCTAAACCCAGTCTTCTATTCCTCAGAGACGTCTCTTCACTGCTGCTTTTCATGTCTGCTTTGGTTTCTTCAGTGCCACCACAGCCTCACACCCAGCTATTCTCTCCAGGCTGTTCTGAGTGAGTTTTGGAGACCCTGAGTCATTTCCAACCCCAGCTGTAAAGGCAGATAAAGGCTTTTCACCAGAGAAGACACCAGAAGATCAGGCCAGCTTCTGAGGACAGTGTCAAGAGAACTCTGTGTATCTATTATGTAATTATGTCACTACATTTTTAGTTATTTCTCATTCATAAAAGAATGCCACTTGACACCAAGCATGACCTAGGATGATTATGTTTGAAGAGCCCGGCTCTTCCCCAAGCCAAGGTAATTAGGAAAAGAACTGCAAGAAGTAAAAGGGTGCAGGCAACTCTTGGAAAATCAGGTGTCCATTTCCTTAAGGGAGAGGAAAAGGAAGGGAAGGAAGGAGGAAGAAGAAAGAGGAGAAAAATGGAAGACAGAAAGGGAATCTGTGCATATGAGCAGGGACCTTGAGTCCCATAGCAGATATATATGTTCTTGGAACCAAAGCTGGACCTTGGTCCCTGGGAGCTCTTACAGGCGGAAGGTACAGCATCCATGACTTCATGGAGAAATGGAGGCACACAGCAGGAGAGGGAAGATGAACCAGGCACAGGTCTGGTTTCTACAGAGGTCATGATCTAAACTGCCAATGGCCCAAAGGGTCTGGTCATTCCAGTTCAATTCATGTACCCTTACTCACTTCCGGGACAGCACTCCACTTAGGGACTGTTGGAGGTAGAGAATAATTTGATGCAGAAGGTTGTTGACTCTGTGAAGTGCTATAGCTGGTCGCTATGAATTTGTGGAGCACTGTCATACTTGATGACCCAAGACATGGTCCTTTTAGTGGGAGATAGGAGAAGTCTTAGGCAAACTAGGACAAGTTGGTTGGTTCCCTTGGGCAAGAGGAGGGCAGGGCATTAGGATTCTGTCAGGATAAGGAGAGATAAGCCAGCTTTGTAATTATCTAGTTCTTGAGGTATAAACTTTCTATGCAAAGGTTGGGAGTAAACTAAAGCAAATGCCAATAAACAGTATGCATTCACATAAACCAAAGACTGTGCCTTCTTAGTGCACTTCAGAACACTGGGCACATGCTGATAACAGATGCTTCTAATTTGTGTGTCTTCCTTTCTCCGGGGTTCCTGGTTTTGAGGTTGAGGTACTGGGTCTCCATTATTTTTCATGGGAAAGGGCTTCACTGAGGTAAACTCAGTGTACATGTATGTACCAATGCCAAGGAGGGAACAGCCATGAACTTCCTTGGTCATTTATACATCTGGGGAAACAAGGTATGTTCTAACTCTCCAAGAGCCTGCTTGGGTATAATCAAAGGCTGACAGCTTACAGAGCTAATGTCGCTTGCTGGCTAATGTCCATAGATTCTGTGTCACTGGTTGTCCAAGGCTGCCAAGGGGTTAATAGGCTTCTTGACTTCTATCCACATTTCTCACCTTGTGACCTCTCTGCTGTCCAAGTTTTCATCAGAATTACCCCCTTTGTATATAGACATTGTTTAAACTATCTTCCTATCAGAAGAGTATTGGGAGGGGGAGTCATTTTCACTTTGTTTTCAGGGATGACAATTTATGAGCTGATTGTTTTAAAATAAGGTTTCACGTTCAGCGAGATTGATTTTTCTGGAAAGTATGGTATGTATCGGATGTAACTTTCTGCTCTCACAGGGGAACACCTGCTGGTGTTCATATCAGCTTACCGTGGATCACATAAGTTATCTTGCGGCATCAGGGCCAAGGTGTTTTCTTATATCAGATAAGATAAAGGCAAGTTTTTGCTGCTGGAGTTCCCCAGTGCTCTGGACTTACGTAAGAAGGTAAGAGATTTACCAGGAATTTTTGCCTTTATTCTCTTCGAAGGAGGATAAAGCAAGATTTTAGCTTATATCACATTCTTCACACACACACACACGCACACACACACGCATGCACACACACATACACACACACTTCGTTGACTTGGTTTAGTTCAGAGAAAAGAAAAAAATGCAATAAATTTTAAGTTCCTAAGGAGTTTTTCCATAACTATGGTCTTCTGGGAATTGTCATGAAGTTCTATATTCTCCTCTTCCTTCCTTCCTTCCTTCCTTCCTTCCTTCCTTCTTCCTTCCTTCTTTCCTTCCTCCTTCCTTCCTTTCCTCCCTCACTCCCTCCTTCCTTCCTTTTTAAAGATTAACTGATACATTTTTAACTTATGCGTATCTAATGTGTACCTGCATGAGTTTGTGTGTATCATGTACGTGCCAGTGTCTGATGAGGTCAGAAGGGGGCATCTTCAAGCTAGTTATAAGCAGTCACCTGATGTGGGTGCTGGGGACTGAACCTAGGTCCTCTGCAAGGGCAGTCAGCTCTATTAACCACTTATTCATCTCTTCAGCCCCACCCCGACGTGTCTTTTATGTGGCTGTATTTGATCCTTAGACCCATCTAAGTCATGTGCTGGACTTTTATCAATCAGTGTTATGGTTTTGCTTTTCACTTCCTGTATTGAAGTAGTATACCAAGGAGTTCTGGAACTATGCAAATTGCTTTATTGAACAAGTTCTTGTCTGTTATCTGTTTATTGTGCAACATATATCAGATACTGAAAATCAGGTTTATGCTTTGTGTCCTTCAAGCAGTGGGATGGATTGATGTGAATAGCATATAGTCTCTGGAATCTATTAACAATGCAATTGCTGATCACTTTTCTTATCCTTATGTAAGGGTGAAACTTCTATTCAGTAAGCAGTAACTGTATGCATGTGTACAAGCAGAAGTATGCCTTATGTGTGCAGATATGTGCATTTGTATGCTGCTTTGAAGCTCGTTACCCACAGATGATAAACCTATACATGTCATTTGCCCAAATGATTAAGCCATTTGGGGCAATTCTAGGTATTTATATTTTTATCTGGAAACAAAAAGTGCATGTATTGATCAATTGACAATATGAACAAATAGATTGTGGCACTTGATAAAAAAAAAAAAACCAAGATCCAAAATAAAGAGAAATTTTCATGTTCTATAGGATGAGTCTTAATCTATGAGGAACAAACACTACTTATGAGTTGATATAATTGTCATTGTTTTGATATGGAGCATTTTGTGTCTTTTATTCACTAAATAAATATATGGTCCAGGGTAATATAGAGACATGATCATTATATCATGTGGTAAACTGGTACAAAGAAAAAGACAAACTCTTTGTGTATGCTGTCTCAGTTCACTTAGTCAATAATTACTAAATATTTGTGAAAAATACCTAGGCTTTTTCCTGTCTGGAGACAGAATAAATTCTTGTGGAAGTATTTCTTGCTTTTGTAAACAAGCTTGCAATCTTACCTGAAATGGACCCAGGCTTGGAGATGATGAGCACAGATGAAGGAAACAGCAAGAACAGTGTCTGCATGTGTGCATGTATGCACGTGTATTGATCTATGTGCACATGTAGCATCAGATGTCTCTGTGTACATGCATGTATGTGTGTGCACCCACAGCAGTGCTTGAGGCTGCTCCAAGTACGGGAGAGGCAGCAGTATTTTGTCTCTCCCCAGTGGCAGGTGCTGCCTGCAGCAGGTCTTCTCCTGCCATCCAAGACTTGCATCTTTCATTTTTTTTTTAATAACCAAAAGATTCATTGTAATTTTAAGGGCAAATTCTTTAGGTGAGCATAAATGACTAACTGTAAAATACAAGTTTCCCTAGACAGAAAAACCTAAGTCTTAATAAGTAATCTCTTGCTTCATAATATTAGGGAAAAGCATATTTGCAGTTAAAAATTGTGTTGCATGTGCTTTCTCACTAGATACTAAGAAGTGGGAGTGTGAATGATAAGAGTAGAGAAGGAGATGGGAAGAAAACCCACAGAGTTTAACACGTAAGCACGTGAGGCTGATGTGCTCTCAAGTTGACATTGATCAGACTTGAAATTTGATATAGAAAAAAGATCACACTGAAGATGTACCCCTAAAGCTTTGTGTAGATCTGAACTGTATTATCTACCAGACAGAAAGTAGTTCTCAAGCCCGGGCCTGAAATATTTATGTAAAGTATCATGTGTACAAAACTGCTACATCTTTTATTTGCAAATTGCAAAGTGAAGTTAACTAGCAGTCAGTCTTTGCTTGTGGATTCCTCAGCTCAAACATGAAGGTACAGTGTGTGGATGCAGGCAGCGATGTGTGTGCATCTCAACTGGGTACATGGAATGAAAAGCAAAAAACCTCAAGAAGGCACAGTTAGAATGAGCTCCTGTATCTAGCGTTCTGAAAATGGCAAAATGAGAGATGGCAGATCAGTGGAGGTGGGGGTGTGGGTGGAGTTAGGGAAAAATGAAAGAGAGGTATGACTGAAGACAGCCCCAGGGAGTTTCTCTGTGAAGGTGGAGCAGTGTTGAATCTTGATTGTGGCAGTGATTACATGAACCTACATGTGTGGTGACATCTATAGAACTACACACAAAATTATAGGCAGAAAAAAAAATGTATGCAAAAGCTGCTGCTGTGTGTCAATGTTGTGGCTTGGCTACAGGCCTCATTGTGTAAGATGATAGCACAGGGGGAGCCTGGATGGTGGGCTTAGAGGACTTCAGTCTCCTGCTCTTGCAGTAAGGCTGTAATTATTTCAAAATATACGGGTCTTAGATCTTGTGTTGAAGAAGGAATCCCAACTACTAATTAAACATACTTAGGAAGCGATTTAGGCAGATTGTGCTCTGTTTCTGGAGGCGGGTCTTTTGGATACAAACGCCAAAGATGTGATTTTACCACAAGCCAAGCACCCAGGTCTGCAAGCCTTAAGCCAGGCAAATGAATCAATGACTGTTTTCATTGCTTCATTAAAGGAAATTTCAGAGCAAGTAGGGACCTCCCAGAGAATGTAGGCCAAGGTCTAAGGTTTCCAGTCTCTGGGTTCTGGTAAACTCACTAGTAACTGGACAACTGTGTCCTCCTTTCCCAATAATGTCTGGCCTAGTTCGAAACTTCACAGGCCACTGTATTCCAGTACAAACCACAGAAACTGTAGTGGTAATCTTGCAAGTTTTTCCATATTTTAAATGATAAGACAAGTATTTCTTTTTGAGTGCATTGACATATATTTGGATGCAAAGATGATGATGTAAGGCCATCTCCCAGATTAAAAACAAGTGGATACAAACCAACCAGGCAACCAACCTATCATGGGTTAGCAAACATTAATTTTACCAGACCTAGGTTTGAGCAAGTTTCTTGAGATGAATTACCTCCTTTTAATATCACAATTATGTTCACCTGTGTATTTACATAAAAAGAAGACATGTCCATGACAGCCCATGGCCTCACTAACTCACTCCTGAGATCACAGCTAAGCAAACCGGAAGCTGAGAATTCAATCTGCCGCTGGAATAAAAGAAGGCATGTTCTCTCCTTGACTCACAAACTTTATACTTCCTTAGTACCTTCTTGGATTGCTAGTACCTGTGTGCCTTAGGACATCTGTCCCATGTACAGACCCCAGTAGGCTCCAGGCTGGGCCTTATGCTTGTTCTCATGCATAAACAAATGACCTTAATAACAGGATGCTGTGTGTGGCTGTGTGATTTTCCTTAAGTCTAGGATGATTTAACTCAGACTTTGAAGTCAACACAGGAACAAAAACAAGCCACCCAGATCATTAGTATAAGTATTTTATTAACAAAAAGGAACCCATGGGGTTCAAAGAAGAGTACAAAATACAATCTTTATTTTCCCCTTGGTTAAATTATTACATTTTTAATAAAAATTTTAAAAAGCGAGTGAACTTACCAAAAAAACACAACTTTTGCCTACTGAGTTTCTTATTGTGCAAAACAAAGACACAGGAAGTAAAGTTCTGCTCCGGGGGGAAGGAAGGATCTGTGTGCACCAAAAGATGCACACTTGGAATCTCACGCTTTGTGCATCGGAAAGAAAGAAATCCTAAGGGCACTTTTTGTTTTCCCCAAACTAAAAGAGAGCAAGAGGAGACTAAACAGGCAAGTGTTAGCAGCTAAAAGTCTGATCTTCATTCGCAGGGTTTCAGATGCAGTTTTCTACATTCCTGTTATCCTGGGTATAAGCTTCAGGCCAGACAGACAGATATAAAGTTACATCTTTGCACTCTTCAATGCCACTGTTAGCTGTGCTTCCATTCTGTGGGGGACTTCATGATTTCCCTAACCAACCCAACTGCCATGGCTTATCTATAGGGAACTAAGCCACTCTATTTTCTCTCTGTCCACTCTATCCTGTTTCTTTCTTTCCTTTTGTTTTGGTTTCATAGATGGACCATGACTTGACATAGCTCGCAAACTACAGGCTGGAAGCCAATAGACAGCTCACCATCTTTTCCATGGCAAAAATAAAAGCAGTTTAGATGGAATGTGAACAATCATAACTGTTTACAGACACACAACAGAAAGAAAAGAAAGAAATCTCTAAATTAAACAAAACAAAACAAGAAATAAGGTTTTGTGGTGATTCCCACACACCACAGTTACTGGCAATACCATTTGGCATTTTCGACAATGGCATACAGTGAAATACATGTGTTTGACACTAAGATGATCACAGGAGAGGTATGCTCAGCAGGGAGAAGTATGCATTTACCGAACATTTGTACAAAAATCCCTGAACAGATGGCCCACTGACTTTTGATATAAAATTTCACCCTAGAAGAATGTCTCTAAGGGAACATGTGATTGAAAGGTAAGTCCATCTCCATGATGGGTGCGGCGCATACTCTGCCTGGGAAGCACCAGGGTTTCTACATCAAACCCTTAGGATTTGGCTTGTTCAGATCTTAACTAGGAGAGGTTCCCTCCCACCTGGTGTCAGAAATGTTCTCAGTTCAAGGGACCAACAGACTGGAGGCAAAACAATTGAGCATGTGACTGTGAACAGAGGGAGGAGGCTGGCAGAGACATGGCTGTCCCTGACAGCAACAACAGAGTCTTGTAGGTCTGAATATCCTGAGGCTCAAAGACAACAAAATATTGCACCAAAACATTTTTTTTTAAAAAAAAGAATCACAGTATCAATGGAATTACTAATGTACTGGAATACGAATGTACTACACAACTGCCATGCACCCACTGAGGCCTCTGCTCAGGAGCCAAGTTCAGGCACGTTCCTGTTCTCTTTTGATTTGGGATTTCTTAAGATCTTAGGTGTTTATATTTATTTCTATTTAATGCTGAGCTCATGGACTTTTTCCCTTGGTCTAGTTTTCAGGTCAAGTGACAGGTTGAGAGGAGTCTGCTAACTGCATAGAGCAGAAACCCCAGAGGTCAGTCAGGCCTTTTGAGAACAGGTCTGACGAAGCCACTAGAGGTAGGATAAGAGAACACTCTTTTCTGTGTAGGTATCAGCTATCCCAAAGATGTTACGCCTACTCCTCCTTTTTTCTAATATTCCCTAGGTAAATAAGGAATGAGGAAAATCAAACATATAGCCTGCAAGCAGTTCTTAAAAGTGTCAAAAGTATAGCCTTCACAACACACACTTTCAGTAACAATTCCTCTTTTCCTTTTGATATGGCAAGCTTTTAAGGAATCCCTTCTAGCCTCCTCACGAAAGACTGGAGCCACTGTCAGTTCATCAGGATGTCACATGACCACTGGCTCCAGAAAGGATACTTTCAAGGACCTGGATCCTTGCTGTGGTAACACCCCAAAACCTGGGGACCTTAATTGCATTGAAAGTAGACCACTCACTCATTCACACTTCAAAGCTGTCTTGTTCCCCTAAATCATGTCTTCCTACCAAGTCCATAAGTTCATAACTGTGTGTAAACCCTGGTCAAAGCACACTCCAGTAACATCCCAATTCCTTAAGACTCCTCTCTTCAACAGTCCAGGCATTCTTTCACATCCTCTCCTACCACCAGGACTTCCCATTTTTCAATTCATATTTTCATCCATTTTTAAAGGGACGAGTGAGCCCACCCTAGAAACTGCATAAGCATCCCCCGGCCCACTAAAAGTTCTCATATTCTTTCATTTCTGTCATCTTCGGACTTGAAGTTCACCAATGTTCTGAAGTTCACTTTCTCTTTCATCCAACAAGGCAGGTGAAAGAACCAATATTCTAAGTTGGTAACAACACAGTGAAGTCTGGTGTCTGTTCAGAGAATGAAGGATACAGGCTGGGTCTCTTGGGCATCACCAGGATGTGGATCAACCTACAGAGACAGAAGAGTGAGGTGATGGCCATAGAACCCTGCTTCTCCTACCTACTTCTAATTACATGATAGCTGTAAGCCTGAGTCGGTAACCACCAGTCATTAAGTTCCCCCACTGGCGACTGAGTTCTCTATCTTCTATGGCAAAATAAAACATCTTCAAGGCAATCCACAATGCTGCATGCCATAGCTCACAAGCAAAACAGCAGAAAATGCGGTAAGTGGTTGTAATACTCTAACACTGTAAGGACAAGTTTATACTTATACCCTACCAATTATGAGTCAGCAGCAGCACATTAATGAATGGAGGGGAGTGTCTGCAGACATCATAATGAGTCTAATTTTCTTTACCTCTGAATAAAGAGGGGGAGGCTGGAAACGGAATTCTTGTATGCAGGCAAACATTGAGTAGCAGGCTTCCCCGTCACAGTCAGAGGGCTGAGGATAGGGAGGAATGTGTCGGGAGAATTCTTCTTCAGATACCACATCTGCATAATTTGGTGGTGCTGAAACAGAATTGGAGTTTGAGCTAAGAGATCCATGTAAAAATGCAAAAACCACTTTGTGTCTCTGAACTCTTACAAAAGTAAGAGACTGAGCCAAACTAGAGATATTATGGTCATTACAAGAAAAGTTTTGGTTCCCTTAGTACATAGCTATTAATATTGGTTATTCTATTTTCAATTACATTGTATTTTTTTGATCTACATGTTATAACCTAGGCAAATACGTCTGAGATGTAGCTATAGAAAATATGTAGTGTATACTTTTATTTTAACCACCTCTCCTTGTTTTAATTAGCCTTAGGAGATGGCCATTTCATTCCTGTGTTTGTCACTGGCTTTGTGTCATGGCTAAAGTAAACGTTAAAGGTTCCTTTCCCAGGAATGTTATATAATTCTTCATAGTATAAAACAATAGAGTAGTTGTGATGTCCATCTTCATTGTCAACCTGACTGAGTTTAGAATCACCTAGGAGACAGAACACAGGCTGTGGCTGTCAGGGAGCTTCCAGAGCCTGAACTGAAGAAGGAAGAACTGTTTGGATGTGTACAGGGTCCGCTAAGAGAGGCACACTGGGCACCAGCACCCATCTCCCTCTGTTCCCAGATTGTGGTAGCAATGTGACCAGCTGACTCACACTCCTGCAGGCACTCCTGCAGCCAAGGCTGAAATGTTCTGCACTGCCATACAATGGATGCTGCACCTTCAAACTCTAAGTCAAGCAAACCCTTCTTCCTTGCCATGTCCTCTTGTCAGGCATTTGGTCACAGCTAATGTGGACAGTGATGTGGTGGGGGAGAGCAGACGTGCACACCTACTCCTGGCATGTTCTGTTGTCAGCTAGTCTCTTAAGACTTCCCTAGGGGTGACTTGAATATTTTACCTTCAGGTTGTTCCGGTAGGGCCAGTGCCAACCAGCACATGTCCATACTGAACTGGCTTGCGACACTGCTGTTTCTGCGGCCAAAGCCACTGTATGGAATCGTACCAATAACCAAAGGCAGCTCCAGCATCAATTTTTTAGCACCAGGAATGTGAATGTATACCTGATATGCACAAAAGAAGAAGCACGTGTGAGGGATAGGAAGGCACAGGTTTAGGGTAAGCCTCATGGGAACTAAGCTAATTCAACCTCTTTCTCATAGAAACAAATGTCTTTCTTCCACCAAGCCACCCTGAGCATTCAATTCCCTAGGTAAAGATAGGGTTTTAACAGTGAAGGCCAGCTATTC
Organism: Mastomys coucha; assembly: GCF_008632895.1. Lineage (NCBI taxonomy): Eukaryota > Metazoa > Chordata > Mammalia > Rodentia > Muridae > Mastomys > Mastomys coucha. The sequence continues at coordinate 58,968,135 of NW_022196904.1, forward strand.
TTCATGTACCCCAAAATGATAGCAATGTTAACACTTTTCCAAGTATTGATGCAATAATCAGAGATAATATTTGCAATCACGTGGCTTGCTGCTCTGTCTTATGTATTTTTAATGACTCAAGAAGCTTTGATTACAGCTAAGGAGTAGTCCACTCTGATAATGCAGCAATCCAGGATGGATGGAGTGACAGGTGGGATCTTCAGCATCTTCCCATTCCATGTGTCCGTACTCCCAGAACCTATGTGGTTTCCTCGGACATTAGCAACCATGTGCCGCACTGTCTTTGTCTTTCCACTAGCCAAATATGTCTGGGTTTGGAATATGGCTGCCTTAGGAACAACCAGCCGAGATGAACAGTTTTCTATTTCTGCATAGATAGGGATAGCTTCTCCTAAAGACAGAAAAGAAATAAGAAGAACTCAGGGATGGTTCAGAAAAATTTCAAGGCATTGATACAAACTGCAACAGCCCAGCACTACTGAAACTTATGTGGGAAATCTTCGAGAGGGGAACAGATATTTAATGCAGAAGCTGACATTTAATATCAATTGCACTACTCACTTTTCCAATGTAAAAAGACACTAATAATGCTATGCCATTATGTGTAAATAGGCAGTATGTATAAATTAAGATAAGGCATATACAGAAACGATGTAGTAGGAGGTGAAGTATAAAGCTTCCTAGGAACTTCACTAGAGCTCAGGAATAAAATCCTGCCCGTTAGTGAGGGAAGACTGCTTCTCAGGAACTCATGGGGTTAAGGCACAAACAATGAAGGAGCAGCGAAGTTAGTTCACAACATTATACATCTATACTGTAACTCTCCGAGAGGCCTCCTTGTCTTCTTTTGTAATAGTAAAATAAAATTCCAGTATTTCACCACTCTCCTTAGTTTTATTTTGTGACTAAAGCCAGCAGTTTAGAGTCAGAAAAACAGAAATTTTATTGGAGACTATTATTTATGGTCTTACAATATATAAATGTCAATTACGTATACTTTAAAATTTCAATGTACTTCATAGGTTGTAAAGCTTGCTGTCTAAAATCATTTCGATCATCTAGTAAAGTCAATGTGTCTGTTCTTCGGACTTCCCGTATGGTGCTTACCATTACAGTAGCCCTTTCTCTCGATCTTGACGCTCAGAGACACGGGACCGGAAGTGAAAAGCCAACAGCCAACCATTTTCTCCTGCGTCTTCAGCATAGGAGTCTTGAAAGTTACAAACAAAAGTACTCTCATTAAACTACTCCAGAAAACTTATATCCCTTTGAAGAATAATTATAAAGAAATGTCAATCTTTCTTATTCTCATGGGACACCAAGTGCTGAATGCCGTTTCCTTCTCATGAAAACTAGGGTAAAGTCTCAGATTCAAGCTTGTATGACATCATTCAACTTCATCCTGAAGTTTCTCTGTTTCTAGGAAATGACACAACAGCCTTTGGAAAAGTGACCAAGGGTCATTTTCATATTACAGGATTGAAGCTGTATGTATGGTGAGTATGCTGTAGTATATGCACAAGTGTGCGCACACGGGTGTGTACATCCATGCCAGGACACAAAGTAGGCAGAGGAAGAGGTCCAGAGTCTTTTTCTATCACTCTCTCCTTTTCTTTTCTTTGAGACATGGCCTCTTAGTGAACCTGAAGCTTGCCTTTTAATCTAGGTTGGCTACCCTATCAGTGAGCCCCTGGAATCCACCAGCTTCTATCCCTAAGTTCTAGGGTTATACGCATGTGTGTCCATTCCCAGCTTCTGCATGGGTCCTGGAAATCAGAACTCCAGTTTCCTTGCATTCAGAGCAAGCACCCTTACCCCCAACTCTTCTGATTAGTATGACAGAATGGTGTTTTAAGGTAATGAATCAGGAGATCTTTACACTGTTACAATCAGAATGTCATACTGCCTGGGTAAACTCCATGGGATAAGAAGACAGTCTTTTCTTACATATCAGACAGAACCTTCAAGAGTTCTGGAACTAGTCTGTGGGCTTTAAAAGCATCCATATACCTTGTGTCAGCAGGCCTGAAAATGTGCCGAGGCCCATTATACCCCATTGTAGGATTCTATTCTTTAAAGTACGAAAAGACACTTGGTTGTTTTGGTCACAAAACCTAAAGTTTTTAATAAAATACTGTTGCTGGCCATCTTTTATTGTTCATTTATTTTAGAAATTATACTGAGAAGGCCAAGTATATGTTTTTGACAAAAAGCAAACCTCAATAAGTGATTCCCCATAAAAATTGTGGCAATTTTTAAAAGAGGCTGAAAATTCTATGCAAGTTAAAAAGATATAAGCTACTAATGCCACCGCTTTTCCAAATGGGATTTAAGGAGCTGGTTCAAGGGGACCTGGGCCAGGGGGCAGAGTGCTGGCTAAACCATGCAAGCACATCTTTCATCTGTCATCACATTTATTCTACTACTTGTGAAAATAAGAGCTAACAAACTTTTAGCTGCCAGCCTTTCCCTTGTCTTTAAAAATATTAGATAGAAAAAGAAACATCCAATAGTAAAAGCACATCTTTCCCATATCAGTGTCACGATGGGACGATGGGAAGTTTAAATTATCTCAGCATTATCTATGAAGTAAAAAATAACACCATCATTCATATTTAAATGAAGACCCATTTGGTCCTAGCAGCTTTCATGAAAGTAGAAGGTATAATTTTATATTATTTTCATAATATGGGTGCAGATAAAAGAATGTAGCTCATTAGTCCCCATCTTGCCTATTCTGTTGTTCCTTAGAGCCTGATCCTCCTTACCAGCCTACCGTATTCCTGATGATTATTAGAAGTTCAATGCCTTAATGTGGCCAAATCTGTCATAAGGAATGGTAAGTGAAAGGGCCTCGGCGGCAGCTGCACACACTTACTTAATGTTAGAAAATGACATGCAGAATGGAAGGATACATAGCATAATGGCCTGGGCTTCAATAACAGGCTGAGTGTGATTAATACTCTTTCGTAATTACTGCTCCTCAACCTGCTATTATTGGAGAGTTTAGAATGCCATAGTCCTGTGAATATGGCTGTGCTGGTAAAGTAACCCCTCTCTTCTTTGCATTATTGCTATTAAGGCTCATTAATGCATTTCAAGCCTGTGTAACTTTTTGGCAAAAGCAGCCCTGAACAGCAGGGATATAATCAATAGCATTAATACACACAATTTGTAATTTGCCCAACCTAGAATCATATCTTTATAGAGAACGCCTATGGGTTGCATTGTGCTTCCTGAACCAGCAGACAGTGACTAAATGCAGACATCATTATTGAAAGGAGGGAAGGGCGGAGCTTACCAATAAGGGTGGTGTGTTGACATCCACGTGACTGACAACCTGGAGCTCTCTTCTTACACTCTGATCTGGAACTTGGGGTCGTTCCAAAACAGCCTTCACACAGTACTGAATACTGCCATACTTCCCAGTAAACGATGTTGCCAAAGGTCTGAAATAAACCAAAGATATTGGTTTATGAGCTTATTTTCAGCTATTCAAAGCCAGGAAAAGCACGCGTTAAAATGTTAAGGAGGAATGACAAGCACAGGGAGGGTCCCATAGGATTGGCACACACACTTCAGTGTTGGGGAACACCGTGGTGCTCAAATAATGGACACAAGGCAGGGGAAGAAAATGGGAACTATAGCATCACTCACTCAGATGGAAGTTGAAAGCGAAAGGGAAACTCATGTTTTCCTGCTTGGAATAAGGTGACACCTTCACCTGAAAAAGACCACATTGCATTTTAACTAAGGCCAACAGGAAATCACCAGGTTTCATAATCTAAGTCATTTTGTAAAAGTGGGTTGTCTGTCAATACACTCTAAGTACATTAAATAGACTGAGTTAAATTTGAATTTGTCTTTTACCAAGAAATAACACACACACACACACACACACACACACACCTTTTATCTACAAAATGACCAATTATACAATTACCACAAAGTATTATCTAGGGCCAAGATAATACTTTATCATGTGTGTGTTCATATGTGTGTGTGTAAAATGTATATATGATATAATATATAATGCGTATATAATGTATTATAATAGACAATATATAAATATTGTATATGTGCACAGTATATAAACACAGTATATGTGCATAAACACACATGTAGTGCATATTCATATACAGACACATATATACACACATGAATTACACTAAGATGAGATATCAACATTAAGTTGTACCTACAACTAACCGACAAGTTACAGCTTTTTAGCTACTCTACAGTATGCATTCTATGCATTCTTTGGACAGAGTTGGTAACAGCATTAGTAATAGTCACAAACCAGCAGCCCAAGCAGCAAGAGCTGGCTCTTTACCCTCCAGTTCTACTGAGATTGATGGGGTTTCTCAGGGGTGGAAGCAGGCATGGTCCCTTCTCCTGTTCTTGACAGCATCATTCAACTTCATGCCCAGGTTTGTCACTGAACAATGGCCAAAGTCCAGGAATGGATGGTGTAAGACCAGAAGCACCACCAGAACCCATGATGAATCTCCATAGTCAATCTGTTTAATGTGGATCCAAAGTGGAGCCTGTGGCCTCCATTCTGGTCAGTGGCTCCCTATGGCATGTGACAGACTTTCCCTTCCAGCTCATAAAGGCTACATTATGGGTGGAAGTAATCTGATAAGAAAAGATGGCAGACAACGTGGTCTGGGATTCGTCTTGCTACCTGAATTTGTTTCTACATTATGTGGTCCAAACCATTAATAAGATGGGTTTCTTTGGTTTATTTACCAACAACACAGTATTTTAGTCTTGTTCCTTTAGGGAATAAGAATGCATCACTGACCCAATGAGTCTCCTAAACCTCTCTCTACTTTTCACAATGTACTACATTAAGGAGAAACAAGGAACACAGGTCCACTTTGTAAAGAAAGACATCATGGGTGGGAGACCTGAAGGCGACATGAACAATAACTAGTCAGGACAGAGGTCCAGATTAAGTGCTCTGATACAGTGTGAGTTCTAGAGGCTCCCCATGTGCAGGAGTGGCCACACAAGCCTCAGGAGGGTCTCAGCAGAGCTGGAGGACTGGAAAAGGCACACTTCTCTACCTCATCACTTCCAAGGGGCTCATTGGGCCCACAGAGCTGAGATGGAGTGTGATTTGTGATCGCTGTGTCACACGCGACGAAGTGCACACAAATGTTGAGCAATGTGGATTTACTGAACTTAAATGGGAAGCTTGGGTGATAATAAGGATGAGTGCTTCAGTCCTCAAAAGACCAGCTGAAGGAAAGGAGACTGGATATCTGCATCAAGGGAAGACTATGGAGTCCTGAAGTCCAGAGACTGCTCATAGGAATAATGGTGGGCTGGGGGTCTGAGGACCAGAGTACAGAAGAGTGGGTAGAGTTTGGATGAAGGCAACAGGCGTGTAGAGAACAGAGTTGCCAGCATCCTCAAAAGCGATAAGAGAGACAAAGAGTCCCTTAGGAAGCAAGCCAACACAGGACTTACAGTACTTTAAATGAGAAAATCAATTTGAGGAAATGGACAAACACTGTAATACCAGGAAAAAATGTTTCGTTCTCTTTTTAATTTTTATATTTATTTAAAAACATTTAGAAGATGTACAGTGTGGCCATTTCTGCTTCTGTTTTGTGGCTCATTGCTTCCACCTGTTCACTGAGGGCTCCAATGTCATAGGAAGCTGCTTCATCCACTGAAGCACTTCCAGCCAGAGCTCTTAATGAAAGTTTTTCATGAGCCCTGGGGTCTAGAAATGTTGCAATGGGGAGGAGAGTGGCTGGTGTGAGGTCACACTCTGGTGGGTGCTTCTGAACTGAAGCCAACTCTCTGCTTTGGTCCCTGGGTCTTTCTTATATTCTTGGTTGTGAGCCTAGCCTTTAATGGCTGAGCCATCTCTTCAGCCCAGGTCTTTCTATCACAATCGTTTCATAAGGACTTGAGGTACTTCAGCCACACTGATAGCAACTGGTTCAGTAAGAATAGTAATTTTAAAGAATATTCCAGGAAGATTTTTAAAAATAGATCTGATAGTTTAAAATAGATCCTAGGGGGTCAACAGTTTAAAAATAAAACACCCCAGGTAATTGAATGATAACTAGTTTATGGAGTTAATGATCCTGAGAATCTGTGTCAAGTTGCTAAGTTCTTCCAAGCTGAAAGTATGTGGGGGAATGTTCTCCCTACCCCTTACAGAAAAGGTGACTATAAGCATTATAGTTATAGTTAGCAAACTATAACCATTGTTCACACATTCTAGGAAAACTGGCAGCTGTCTACATGTAGTTGTTTCATTAGAACAAAGCAACAAGATCTTACTTGTGAGTCAAAACCTATTTGTTAGCCCAGCAGGCTCAGGGTCTGAATCTTAGACAAAAACCTGTTTACTTCTCTCTTCCATGGCCTTTCCTCCAGTCAGCCATCTTTAACATCCTTGTTGGCTATTAATCACTGGGAGGAAAAGACTCCTGGAATCCACAGTGAGGAAAGGACATTAAAGCTTACCTGCCACACCCCATTATCCAAAAGACAGGTCCTGTTAGGCACATCTGAGGATTTAACTAGACATCATTGTACTTCTCCACAGGAGGATAAGATACAATAGGTAGTAAGCAAGCTACCGGTAAGGCATTTGATAGGTCCAAGATGATGAGGCAGACAGGTAAAAGTTTACAACAGTTTCCACTGAGAGAAGACTGACTCATGGTTACTAGCATTTTCATGACGAAATAAGATCACATCAACCCAATATACATATGCATAGGCAGTTCTGGAAAAGTCAGAATTGCCCAGATGGCAGGCATTGTCTCCAAAGGCCTTTCTGAATGGGGAGGGGTAAGAGGAAGAAGAGGTACAGGAATGGATGGCTCTTAGTGAGATTCATGTTCCCCAGTGAGGAAACACTTCTCTAGAACTACCCAAGTACCATTTCCATCTTCCCAAGATCTAGTTTTCTGCAAATCATCATGAACCCAGGAGTGTCTAGGGCCAGGACAGGCAGGAGAGGCAGGCCATCAAACTCTGGGCACCACAAAATAGAATGTCACCACCTTCCATGCCTCCAGGTGAGGAAGGACCTAGAACCCAGACAGTCTGATCGCAGGTTTCCATGACAACGATTCCCTAATAGGTTACTAGAAGATCCCAGGAAGCCAAGTTCAAAGGCACACCAACACAAAAGGGTCTGGCCTCTTCCTAGGTGCCCGGTAGGAGCACAGACTTAGCCTCCTGCCCTTCACCCGTGACAGCAGATGACTCCCCTTCCAGAAGCTTCCCTCAGTGCCACCCACCACCCAGGGGCGCGCCCCCTCCCGCCTTCCTCCCTGGGGATCTCCATGCTCACCAGCTGGGGCCTCCAGCAGACTCAACCGCAGGTTCAAGTATTCCACCTCTGAGGAGGCTGCGGGAGAGCCGCCACCAATGCAGACCCTGGCCCCAGCGCTCGAGCCCCAGGCAGAGGTGGCACGGCCCTGGGCCTCCAGGCGCAGCCCGCGCAGGGCCACCGGCTCTGCCGCCTCCAGCAGCACGTGCCCGGCCACTGTCTCGCCGCTTGAGTAGGAGCCTTTGCTCTCATCTTCGAACACTAGCCCTAAGCTCTTGACACGGCCCCGGGGACCATCGGCTCCCGCTTCGCCTCCCATCCCGTAAGGCGATGCGGCTCTGCCACCAAGATCCGCAGTGGCCCCAGGTCGGGGTAGCCGGCTCCGCGACGCTGCTGTCACGGGCGCCGGCCGCACGCCCAGGGCCACTACGGCCACAGCGCCCAGCCGGGTGAAACACCCGGACTGGGGCCCTGTCTCTTTAACACACCCCACTGGGACTGGAAAGGGGCTGACACGGCCCGCCCACAGAGCGCTGCCATTGGCCAGTCGCGAAACCTGCTTCTTTTCTATTGGATGTACATGGGCATTTAGTCATTTCATTGGCGCCCCCACACGGGGCTGAGCAGGACGGTGGTGCGTGATCAGGAGGGCTTCACCAATCGGGAGACACCAGAGTGCACGTGCACAGGCCGTTTATTGGTGGGAGCAAGGCACAGTCCTGGGCCACAGACCAATAGTGAGGCAGTGCGCCCATGTGGACAGAGAATGGGAAACAATATCTGTCAGGGAGGGGGCGGTACCCGGCTCACCAGCGCGCTGGTGTCAGCCGTTGCTATGGTTATAGTGGGGGCGGGCTTTCCAGCTCAGAGAGACTGGAGTAGTTTGTACCAGAACTTGAACTTGTGGCTGCACCAGGCCCAGTTTAAGATTACTTCTGCAGCATGCCCAGTAAAAGGTTTCTTGGAAAATGGAGCTCAGCAGTCTCACTTTATGCTGGCTGCCTTGGAACTTTAAAGCAGCTATCAGAATCTGCTAACTTTCATGATTCTGAGTTACACCTCTGGGTCTCGGTCAGTATTCCTGTACTAGCTGTGAGCCAATGTCTTGGAAGAATGCTGTGATTCTAAGCCCTTTGTCCTGAGAAGTTCTGTTCCTGGCTGCTGAAGTCCAACCAGACTCAGTCTCTGATTCTTTTGACTCTAAATAAGGTCGTGGTTTTACAACAGCACCTGCCACTTACTACTGCTGGTGTAAACAGAAAGACACCATTATTGACTGAATAATACTCCATTTGATCGTTATATATATATGCATAAATTGTAAAGTGTGCAAACATTGTGTCTGGAAAAAAAGATCTATACCTGCTACACAAGTGCCCCACCCAAAAGGATTTCGTAACCTCAGGATTGTAGTCCTTGAACATGCCCAGCTGACTCCTCGGTGGCTTGTTCCCCAAACCCACAGCACAGATCTTCTTGCTGGTTTCTTTTTCATTCACACTGTTCTAGATTTCCTTTGGTATCTAGAATATTTAAATACATGTAATTATTTGGCCATTAATTTGTAATCCTTTATTTCCCCTCGTTAAAATTCTAAGTGTGTAAACTGTTATCAAGGTTTGACAATTGAAAATTGAAACTGAAGGATTTTTTCCCCATACATATTTTTTCAAGGATCTGAAAATATAGGTTGTTTTAACTGCATTCTTTTGAGTTTAGATTATCAACACGGAATTTTTATTGTATTTATTTATTTGTATAATTTTTAAATTTTTCTTTTTTCTTTTTTTAAATTGATTTTTTTTACACTCCATATTTTATTCCCCCCATCTACCTTCCAACTGTTCCACATCCCATACCTCCTCCCCACCCCCTGTCTCCAAGTGGATGTCCCCACACTCCCCACTCCACCTGACCACTAAACTCCCTGGGGCCTCCAGTCTCTTGAGGGTTGGGTGCTTCATCTCTGAATGAACACAGACCTGGCAGTCCTCTGCTGAATGTGTGTTGGGGACCTCATATCAGCTGTATGCTGCCTCCTGTTTGAGAGATCTCATGATCCAGATTAATTGAGACTGCTTTTCCTCCTATAGGATCACCCTTCTCCTCAGCTTGTTTCAAACTTCCCTAATTCAACAACAGGGGTCAGCTATTTCTTCTGTCCATTGGTTCGGAGCAAATATCTGCATCTGACTCTTTCAGCTGCTTGTTGGGTCTTTCGGAGGGCGGTCATGTCAGGAAACATAGGGAAATAGGAGGTTGGGGGTACCTCCAGAATGCACCAGTGACTTGGGAGGTGAGAGACTCTCAGGACTCAAAGGGAGGGACCTTAGATGAAATGCCTGACAGTAGTGAGAGTGAACTTACAGAGCCCACCTCCAGCAGGAAGTCAGGGCATCAAGTGAGGAATGGGGCTGCCATCCCACAGTCACAACTCTGACCCATAATTATTCCTGTCTGAAAGAATTACAGGGATGGAAATGGAGAGAAGCCTGAGGAAAAGAAGGTCCAGCAACAGGTCCAAAGTGGGATCCAGCTCAAGAGAAGGTCCCAAGGCCTGACACAATTACTGAGGCTATGGAGTGCTCACAAAAAGGGACCTAACATGAATGCACTCCGGAAGACCCAACAAACAGTTGTATAATATTTTTATTCTTGAAGTTCATATATGCATGCAGCATAATTGTTCATTTTCTACCCCCATAACTCCTTCTAAATCCATACTTAAACTCCATATTCTAACTTCATGTCCTCTTTTCAAAATTGTTGATTTAACTTAAAGTGTCGTTGGCTGCCATAGAACTCACTGGTTCTAATCTGTGCTGCTCAAATACTCAAGTAGAGGCATCCACTGCAGCATATTGACCTGCCAAAGGTCACACCCGAAAAGAGCACTGTAACTTTAATAAGGCTTGAGGGTGTTCAAAGATTCTTTTATCTCTTCTCCAAGAAAGTGAAAAGAGCCATAAATCCAGCCTTGCTTGGTATTCCAAAATAATACCCTTGGGTTCCTGATCTCAGTGTCCATAATGGTCCCTACTTAATTTCCTTCACAACACAGCTTAATCTTAAACAGGCACTTGCATGGCATTTATCGCTCCCACCGAGGACAAAGACTTTGTTCTCATGCATTGTTTTTTAACCTTTAGTATCTAACGCAGAAACAAGCAATGCTCAATCAAGGTGTGTTAGCAAACACCGAATGATGAAGCTCAACCACCAGCTTGCCAAAGATCAATGGTACTGGACCCCTTACTGGGCTTCCATTGGCTCCAGGGAGATGTCATTTTCAAAATTAAGTGTCTAGGAAGGAAGTGAAATGCCACTGAAATGCACAGAATGATAGGAGAGCAGAAGTGTAGACGTGGCATCATCCTGTGCTACCAGAGACCAATTTTTTTCTGTCACAATTTTTTGTTTTTTGGCCTGTTTGGTGTTTGTTTTATTTATTATGTTTTGGAGATTTTTTTGCAAAGGAGGCAAGCTCTTTCATTAAGCCGCATCTCCAACCTTTCAGTGTCAGTGACAGGGTTTTCACTAAGTAGATCTGGTTAGTTCAGGAGTCCAGACCTTCTTGGCCCTGTCTCTCCTAAGTGCTGGCTTTTATAAGCATGAGCCATTGTGCCAGTAATGATTTTAGACTATAGGTAGCAGAATGTGTGAGCAAGAGCAGTTTAGCAAATGTAGTTCTCTAGACTGGTGAGATGACTCAGCAGGTAAGAGCACTTTCCATGAAGCTGGACCATCTGGACTTTGAGCCCTAGGACCTACAGGTGAGAAGGAAATAACTATTCCTGCGAGTTGTTCTCTAACCTCCAAATATATAGCATGGCATGGACATATTCACACACAGACACACATATATATATAAACACATATAAAACTTTATGTCAAGTTCACAGTAATGTACACACATACACACACACATACACACACACACTACAGAAACACACATAAAACCATCTGGTGTATGTGCTTATGTGTGTATATCACTGATATTTCTGTTTAGAAGTGTCAGGTCTAATCATTTACCCTTTTATTAATAAGATTATATTGTTTTGGTGTTCTGCTGCTTGAATTCTTTTTTATTAATTAATTCACTTTCCATCCCAATCATAGGCCCCCTCCCCCCTCTCCCACTATTACCTTTACAAATTCTTTCCATCATTACCTCCTCCCCTTCTCCTCAGGAAAGGGGGATCACCTCCTTGGGTACTACCCTACCCTGGGACATCAAATTACAGAAGGACTAAGGCCCTCCTCTCCCACTAAGGCCCAACCCAACTAAGGGACAGGGATCAAATATCAAGCAACAGGATCAGAGATTCCTGCTCCAATTGTTAGGGGACCCACATGAAGACCAACCTGCACATGTATACAAATGTGTAGGGAGTCTATGTCCAACTCTTCATGGTCTTTGGTTGGTGGTTCAGTCTCTGTGAACCCCATGGCCCTAGGTTAGTTGCTCTTGTAGGTCTTCTTGTGGTATCCTTAACCCTTCTGGCTTGTCACTTCTATACCCAACTCTTTCACATGAGTCACCTAGCTCTGCCTGATATTTGATTGTGGGTCTCTGCATCTTCATCCATCAGTTGCTGGATGAAGCCTCTCAGGAGACAGTTATGCTAGGCTCCTGTCTAAAACCATAGCAGAGTATCATTAACAGTGTCAGGGGCTGGCTCTCTCACATGGGATAGCTCACAAGTTGGGCCAGTTACTGGTTGTCTGTTTCCCTTTAATCACTGCTCCATCTTTATCCTTGCATATCTTGTATTCAGGACAAATTTTAGTTTGAAGGTTTTGTAGGTGGGTTGATGTCCTCCTCCTTCCCTGGCTACAGGAGGTGGCCACTTCAGTCTCCATATCCTCTGCTGGTAGGAATCTCAGCTAGGATCACCCCCATAGATTCCTGAGGGGCCTCCCCCATCCCAGATCTCCAGCTAGTTTCAAAGATGCTCCCACTGATTTCCTTTCACGCTTCTAGCCTTCTCCAGCCCTCACCTCTACCCACACCTGATCCCCAGCCCTGTTCTCCTCCTCACCCCCTCTCCCACCCAGTTCCCTTCCACCATACACCTCTGATGTCTTCTGTGCTTATTTTCATTTCAAAATTCTAGAAGTTTTAATTTTATTTCTGATTTTCTTCTAACAGTTTGCTGCTCATTTGGAACATAATGCTCTGTCTTGATTTTTTTTGTATACATTCTTTAGTTTCTTTTGTTGTTTATATTTAATTTTATCCCATTGTTATATAATAGGATGCAAGCAATTATTTTAAGGCTTTTTATCTTGCCAAGGAAAGAGATAGTTAAACAAAAATTGATAGCGGTTCTTTGTACTTCCCTTGGCCTGGGAATGGTTTTACTTGCTCCTGCTGCTGATGGATGTTTTAACTGGAGATACACTTGGGATTGCAGGTCCCCAACACTAAGGATGCTTCCTCATTTTTTCTGAGGATCTTGATTTCTAATAAGATATAAGCACCTCTTTAATTGTTTTTTCCTCCTAATTTGATAATGGGCCATTTTTTCTACTTTCAGCTTTTTTCTTTTCTTTTCTTT
>NW_022196904.1:58981017-58984003 GCF_008632895.1 Mastomys coucha
TTGGTTTTTTCGTTACAGGGTTTCTCTGTGTAGCCCTGGCTGTCCTGGAACTCAGCTTTTTTCTTTATCACTAGTTTTCATCAAATTTGATTTTAAACTTATTTTTTTTAATTTATAGCTTGGAATTTATTTATATTCTCAGCAGTATATATTTATGTTTTATCAAATTTTTATTTTCCACAATTAAGCCTTCATTTATTTTTATACTTTGTAATCTTTTATTCTTCTTTTTGGTGTTCAATACCAGAAGGTTATTCCTTTTTTATATTGCCCTACAAGTCTCTATTCTAACTTTTTAATGAATATTTTTCTTTGTTTAAATATTTGAGAAATCCTATTTATCTATTTTTAGATCATTGACACATTGCTCTGATATATGATATTATGATATATTGAGTCAATACAATGACTTAATTTTTGTTGTTTTTTAACCTTTAGTATGTATGTATATATATATATAATATGTATATTATAATACATAATGTATATTATAATGTATATATATTACATGTATATTATAATATATATCTGAATAGATAGCTTACTTTCCTCATGTCTTGTACCACTTGCAAGCATCACCTGCAGAGGCCAACAGGAATGTTGCATCCCCTGGAACTGGAGTTAAAGACTGTCATGGGATGACATGTGGATGCTGACAATTAAGCCCATGTCCTCTGGAAGAGCAGTTAGTGCTTTTTAAGCACTGAGCCATCTCTCCAACCCAAATAGAGTAACTTTACATTTCAAATGTTTTACTTTTAAGCTCTAAGGTAAGTATTTTAAGTTGTATCTATGTCTTTAGTAAGACTATCTCCCCTTTCATCGCTAAAATGTCAACCCTTGTCACATCTAACCTAGTCTATAGTCTGGTCTTTCAGATAATTTCTGTATCACAGATATTCCAAGACAGATATAGTTTTTTTTTTTCTTTGAGATTGAATATTATTGAGTACCTTGGGTCCTGTTCAGTCTCCTGGAGAATGTCACTGCTTTTGCTTTGTCATGGGAAGAGTCTGGGCATATTCAGGGTGAGGATTCTGTGTCACCTTGTGTAGACAGGGCCATGTCAACCCAACTTCAACTAGCTCCTTGGAATCCTTCCTGTGGGTCTGTCCACACAGCAGCTCAGGGAGCCTCTGGGATTTTTGCCAGGTCATGTACAGGTCATACACAGATTTGGAATTCCCCCTTTTTGTTTTTTCCTTCTGAAGGTTTCTATGTCTGTTTTGCTTTCATTTTTGTTGCTGTGGTAAAAAAACCCAGACACAAAGCAACTCAATGGAGAAAGGGTATATTTTAGTTCTCACTTTTGAGTTTCTGTGTATTATGGTGGAGCCATCAAGATAGCAGGAACTAATATAGTTAGTTACAGCACACCCTCTGTCAAGAACAGAGAGAGCTGACTGGATACTTAGTGCTCAGGGAACTTTCTCTACTTGTATACAGTTTGTGGCTCAGCCCATAAACTGCTGTACCCACATTCAAGGTAGGTGTTCCTATTTCAATTAATCTAAATAATAATAATAATAAATAATAATAATTAATAATAATAATAATAATAATAATAATAATATCTTCACAGGAATGCCTAGAGGCCAAGCTTAAATAATTTCTGCCTTAGTTACTGTTAATATTCCTGTGAAGATACAAGATGACTCTTACAAAAGAAATCATTGAATTGGAAGCTTGCTTACAGTTTTCTCATACAAACCATCACAGGCTACTCCCTGACCTCTATAGGCTTGTAGCCATATAATAATGCAAAAGGCCTTTAATCTAAATTCAAATGGCCCCATAGTCATTCATAGTCTCAAGATTGCTTCAAAATTCAAAATCCGTGTCTTATTATGAGACTCAAGGAAATATCTTACCTGTATGTAACCTTGCAAAAGCAAAACCAAAAAAGAATTTACATGCTTCAAACATACAATGATACAATATACATCTCCATTCTCAAATGGACAGAAGGTGGCATATTGAACAAATACTGATCCAAAAACCAGATTAAAACCCATTAGGACAAACTCCAAATTCTGTATCTCCAACTCTGATGTTAAAGCTTTACCCACACTAACTACTGTTTCTGGTATGGGAAGGTACTCTGCAGGCTACTGGAGGAGAAAGCAATGATCAGTATCTCTCAGCTACAAACCTTAGAGCCTATCACAGTGACCTACCTGTAAGATACACGAGTGCAATGTGGCAGAAAGGGTATGAAGCCAACCAATCACTCCTGACTGGATTTAAGGACCACTTCATGAGATGGACCCTACACTCAACACTGCTCTAAGATGGCCAAGAACCTGAAACCAGATAAGTCATGAGCCTAAGGGAAAACTAATACTATTATTCTACTAAAGGAACATAGCAATAAAATAACTCCTAAGGACAACAAGCCTCTATACCTGAAGGTCAGTGGTTCACTCAACCCTCATCAGAGATGTTTCTTGAAGTAGCTGAGAGGCATTGGAGTGCAGTTCTAAATGTCTTCATCAAAGTCTTCCCCTCAGGGCTCAAGGAAGTCCGAGGAAGGGAAAGCAGAAACACTTTAAAAGCCAAAGGTGATGGATAAATTCAAGGAAGCAGTGTCCTCCAGACAGATCAGGACTGATGCACACATGAACCCAGAGGCCACGACAGTGTGACATGAGCAAGACCCTTACAGGCTCAAGTCAAACAGGGCCCCACCCATCCTGAGAAGGGGAGGTAGAGATATGTTCCCATCCCTGAGAAGCCAAGTATAATTTATACCTGTCAGCAAAGGAAAAAAGATCAGTTTTGCCAATGGAGTCTCACTGAGTATATTAATCACACCTGAGGGTAGGTCGGCCCCAAGGCCAGGAGTAGTTGTCCAAGACAAAATAAACTCAATGATATTTTTGCAGTTTTTATCTCATTTTGCTGTGTTTGGCAATTTTTGTCTATTGATAGTTTTTTTCTTATCGTGGTATTTTTTTTTTTTTTTTTTTTTTTTTTTTTTTTTTTT
>NW_022196904.1:58984058-58995482 GCF_008632895.1 Mastomys coucha
CAGAAATCTGCCTGCCTCTGCCTCCCAAGTGCTGGGATTAAAGGCGTGCGCCACCACCGCCCAGCATTATCGTGGTATTTTTATGTTTCTTGTTTTTGTTTTGCTTTTGTTTTTGTCTGTTTGTTTTAGAGAGAGAGTGGGAGAACATGAAGTTGTATGAATAAGGAGGTGGGAAGGGTCTGGCATGATTTGGAGGTGGGGAAAAATGAGATCAAAATCCAGTGTGTGAGATTTTTTTCTAAAAGAAGTTACAAAGCAAAAACAAAATGAAACGAGCATTCCCCCTCAGTGCATTATTTTTGCAGATATTAATTTCCCTAGTTATCTGGGTATAAAAGAAGATTTCTCTCTGAGTTTTTTTCTGCACATAAGTTTTGAGATTCCCCTGATATGAACACCTTTAGTTCAAAGTTAGGAGATGAAAGAGAAAAATAAAATCCTTCACAGAAATCATGTCAGTTAATATCTAGTCTTCTGGTTTTTTTTCTCTTGGTGCACTAAACCGTTTATTTTTTGCTGTCAGTGCTCAGATAATTGTTTCTTTGTTGTTTGAGAATTTTGGACATGCGTATAATGTGTTTCGATCAAATCGACCTCTTAATTTCTTCCCTTCACCTTCTCTCCATCATCTCCACTGCTCCCCCAACTCAACTTCCTATGTTCTTTTATTTCAAACCCACTGAGTTTAGTTGGTGTGACTAGTGTGAGCATAGAGCTATGTCCTGGAGCTTGGGCAGCCTTTCAGGGGCCACATCCTTGAAGAAAAATGACTCTTCCACCCCGCAGCCATCAATTTTCAACAGTTCCTCAATTAGAGGTGATGTTGTTGTGACATTTACCTCCTGTCATGATGTAATTTTATCTAGCTTGTTCTTGTGTGCACCTTGTGCATTTGGTCACAGATGCAGAGACTTGTCATAGCCCCCACAACACTGTTTTGGTTAGAGCCACTTCCTCTGGCTGTGGCAGCCTCTCTCTACTCCTCTTCCACAATGATCTCTGAGAAGTGGGAAGAAAGGATTGGATATTTGGAAATAATATTTGCAATGTAATTACCTTTAGAAGCAAGAATATGAGCTAACTTTTATGAGACACGCAGTGTTCCACAGACAAGATGCTCAGTACATACTCTGCCAGTGACACTCACGAAAACCCTGTGAGTTCTGGCAACGAATTTCAAAAAATTTCAATGAATTTCAAAGTTGTATGCAAGATGCTCAAAGCTGTAGAACTTTGTCTTCCTTCCATTTCCAAGAAGTGGTAGAGCCAAGACAAAAACTCCAAGATACCAAGACATCTTTTCCATTATACTTTATTCAAAGTTATAGGGAAAAGAAGAAGGAAGAGGGAAGTGAAGGAAGGAACCGTGGGCCTGGAGAAGTGTCTCGAGGGTTAAGAGAACTGACTGCTCTGCCGCAGACCCACATTTGATTCCAGCACCCACAAGGTGGCTCACAACAGGACCAGTAGCTCCAATCCAAGAAGATCCAATACCCCATTTATGACTTTATATGGTACTGCACACACATAATGCATAGCCACTTACACAGGCAAAACAGTCATTTACCCAAATTAAAGGCAAAACTATTTTAAAAGAATAAGGAAGATGAATTTATTTTCATAAGTCAAAGGAAATGATGCTAACAGAGCTCTCTGTAGCTCCCTTAGCTACCGTGGTTGGATGCATGTACTACTGACCTAAGGATGCTGCAATCTAGAAACCCTGCATGGTACAAAGTTGGCACTGTGCTAGAGCACCCTGCATAGCCATGTGGGTAGATTCCCCATACCCTTCTTGGAAGCAAGGAGCAAAAACTAAAAACAAACTTTCTTGATAAGGAATATAAATCCAGAGAGAGAGAGAGAGAGAGAGAGAGAGAGAGAGAGAGAGAGAGAGAGAGAGAGAGAGAGAGAAATGAGGCAACTTAATGAAGAAACAGAACAACCAATAGAGCCCCAGAAAACTAACAATCCTGAAGAAAATTTTACTGTGATCTCCCCATTTTATGGAGAGTTGAGGGTTAACATAAGGGCAAAGGCTTACGTTGTTAAAATTACATTATTCTGAACAGCAGTAAGAATAATGTAATTTCATGGTTCACACATACATAACACAGCTATATTGCAATTACAGGAAAAGTCAGAGGAAAGAAAGCGTTTCTCTGAATAAACTGATAGAAGATTACATTGACACCACTAAAACCGAACAAGAAAACACAAAATTAAGGCAGTCACGGTAAGTAACATGTAAAGGTCTCAAAAAAAATTAGATCAGCATTGAGTGCACTCTATAAGAAAAGTTCATCTTTACCAAAACGGTATTTGTTCTACATGATCGCCTTTCAATGCTTTCCCCCAGGAGGGGCTGCTCCAATCAAAATTACCAAGTCATAAATGACTCCACTCCTGGTTTCACAAAAACATCTCCTTGAAAAGTACTGGGTGGCCCGCAAATAATTCTAATTAAATAAAAGAATAAAGCTATTATGGAGACGATGGAGATTATAACAGCTTTAACCCGTCGTTTTATGAACAAGTAAGAACTCAGATACCGTGTTTCAGTTGGTCGACTCTAACATGTAGGCATAGATACACGAATTTCCTGATTTGATTCCATTTAGACCCTTATACCTCCAGTTCTTTTTCCTGTTTTGAAGCAATACTCACTATGCAAAGCTTAGAACATGTATTTGCAAGCACACATGCATTTAGGAACATGGAGATTCTTGTATGTGCATAAAAATCTATCATGTACATTATAATATATGTCATATATATATATATATTGAAAAACATGCTGTACCCCTAGGCCCAGCACACTACTTTTCTTCATTTTAAAGTAGGCTGTTCTTCTACAAGTACACAGAATCTGTCTCAGTGTTTTCCTGAATGGCATAATATTTTATTGTATGACAGCTTGTTTGTTTATGTGACCATAGTTAGGTTTGAGTGTACAAGTAGTAAGAATAATATACTGAACACTCTTGTACAAGTCTTTTTCCATATGCGTGCTCGTGTGTGTGTGTGTGTGTGTGTGTGTGTGTGTGTGTATACACACTCAATGCTGGGCACCTGATTCAAAGGATATGTAATACTTTCAAGGTGCCCCTCAAAATAATTCCTCTTCTTGTGAGGGAAGGAAAAAATTAGAAAAGATATAAAGACAAACACACACACACACACACACACACACACACACACACACACACACACATCTGTATGTATATATAAGGAGCTGTGATGAAACTCATTACTTCGTATGCTGTACTGGTTAATTTTAGTCAATTTAACACAAACTAGCGTCATTTTGAAATCAGTGTCTCTCTAAGACTTGCCTGGGAGGAAGTCTATGATGGAATTTCCTTGATTAATGATTAATCTGGGATAATTCAATTCACTCTGAGTGATAGAATCCTGAAATAGGAGGTCTTGGATTGTATAAAAAGCCAAGGTGAGCAAGCCAGGCAGAAAAAAGCCAGGAAGCATCATTCCCACCATAGTCTCTGCTTCAGGTTCATGCCTTAATGTTCTGCCCTGGTTTCCCTCCATAATGGACTGTAGCTAATAACCCAGATAGACCCATTCTTATCTCCAGTAGCTTCCAGCCATGGTGTGTAGCACACCAACAGGAAACAAACTAGAAGACCTCCTGTTACTGAGTTGGTGTTAATCTGTGGCTCTAGATCCATGAATATGCTTCTTAATGACTATTCCAGAACTTGGCATGTACATGTTTTGGATTGTAATGTGTTCTAGTTTGTTCACTTGTTCACAATGAGATGTCTTTCTGTATTATGATTTATCTTGATTTCAAGTCTATTTTGCTAGGCAATAGGACAGTGACATCTACTAGTTATCCTGCTCCCATTTGCTTGGAATAGGTTTTTCCATCCTTTCACTCTGGCGTCTATTCTAGAAGGTAAGATATGTTTCTTACAAACAAGAAAGTTATTGATCTTGCTTCTTAATCCACTCAGTGAACTTCAATCTTTTGACTGGAGAGTTGAGTCCACCGATAAATATTTAAGTGTGTTATTGTAAAATGTATGCTGACTCCTGTTATGTGGTTGCTTATTACTGTTTATGTTCTTAGTCCTGTTTCCTACTGAATTAATTTCAGCTTCATTTGTTTCCTTTCTGGGGCCTCTTTCCTATGCTTATGTCTCTTTTCAGTTCTATTACTTTTGGGGTGTGGAGGGAGACTAGTTTGGTGAACTTGAATTCTTTTTTTTTTTTTTTTTTTTTTTTTTTTTTGTATTTTTGAGACAGGGTTTCTCTGTGTTGCCCTGGCTGTCCTGGAACTCACTCTGTAGACCACGCTGGCCTCGAACTCAGAAATCCGCCTGCCTCTGCCTCCCAAGTGCTGGGATTAAAGGCGTGCGCCACCACCACCCAGCGAATTCTTTTAGCCTATCTATATTGTGGAACATTTTTCTTTATCTTTCAATAGTGGCAGATAGTATTACTTGGTACAATGGTCTAGGTTGGCATCCATTTCAGAGCTCTTAGTCCTTTGTTACGGTTTATTCTGGCTTTTAAAGTTTCCATTGAGAAACCATCTACTATTATAACGAGTTTGCTGTGTGACTTGTGGCTTTTCTCTTGCAATTTTACGTACCTTGTCTTTGCTCTGTGTATTAGAATTTTAACTACAATATGCTAAGGACAGTTCTGTTTTGTTGTTTGTTTGGCGCTCCGTGTGCCTCTGTGTCTGTATGAATATGTTTTTGGTTTGTTTGTTTGTTTTTGTTACTTTGAAGAAGTTTTCTTCTGTTGTCCTGTTGAAGATCTGCTCTATGCTATTGATCTGGGATTCTTCTTCTGTGCCTATAATGAGTCTCAAAGTTCCTGCACATTCATTTCTTATGTTTTAAAATTTTAGCATACACTGTAATTGTGTGGTCCAGCTCCTCTATTGTACGTTCCTGTCCTGATAAACCATCTTCTATCCTGCTGATACTGCTTCCCCCCCTGTTAGTTGGGTTGTTGAACTTTTCAATTCACCTTTATGTCTATATCTCTTCAGCATTTATATGTCTATTGAATTCACTTTTTAATCCTGAATTGCCTTCCTCATTTCATTGAGCTGTATGTTTGTGTTTTCTTGTATTCAATCATGAATTTATTTCTTTCCTCTTTAAGTTCATTATGGCCCTTGTTACTTCTTTAAACCCCTTCAATTCTTTCATGATGTTGAAAGTTGTTCATTCAAATTCTGTGTAGTGTGGGTTATCTGGGCAATTCCCACCAGAGAACCTTTTCTTAGGACTACTGGTCTTTGGAGATGGCATACTGTCTTGAATTTCTTAGCCTTTTATATGTTTTGTATTTTTGTAGTGAAGTCTAGGAATGTGGGTTTATTTAGTTACCTATGTGCATGATATGAAATTTCAACCTGCCTCTATGGAGTGGAACTTTGGTTCTTTTTTTTTTCTGGTTACTCAAATGTAGTTGATTTTAGATAAGAAAGAAAGAGATCTTATGTTAATCTTTCTGATACTTGGTGTTGATTTTTAATTGGAGAGTGGGTGATTCTAACTCAGCCAGAACCTGTTAAATGTCTTAGAGGTGTGGGAAGATTCCTGGGATCAGGTCCAAGAAAGCTGAATGGTGTAGCTTTCAGCTGGGAATTATCAGCATTATCAAGGAAAGGCAGTGCAGGATGAGAGACTGTGCAGAGTCACCTAGACAGTCTATGAGTGCCACTTCCTGCTGGGCCTGAATGTGGAGAAAAGGATGTGTGGAGTGAGGAGCCTAGAAAGACTCAGGGGACACATAAAAATGTGGCTCCTGGCTGGGCTTGCATATGGAAAGGCAGTATAAGCAGTAGACCCAGGTAGACTCACAAAGAAAGAGTACAAACAGGGCTTCCATCTGACCTAGGTTTGGAAAAGGAGAAAGCATTCTGAAACAACAAGAGAGTGTGGCTCCTACTTGGATGTGAGCATGAGAGGTTCAGGGCAAAGGTTTGGGGGTTACCCACTCAAAAAGAATGTGCACGAGTTGGCTCCTTGCTGGGAATTCATTACTTGTAGATAAGAGAGTGTACAAACTGATGTAATGTAAAGTTTGGTCTAGACATGAAGGGTCAGAAAAGGGCAAGGGTCTGAGATGACTCACTCAGAAAGATTGAGGGTACAACTCCTCATTGACCCTTCAGGGCCTGGAGCAGAGTCTCTGAGAGAGCATGCAGGCAATGTGTCTCCTAATGGGACCCAAGCATAGAGGCTTGACATAGGGTAAGGGTCCAGGGCATCTCACTCAGGGAGCACGTTCCTGGGTACAGCTACAAGCTAGACATGGCCATTCAGGGGTGCAAGGCAAGGCACCCCTGATTCATCCTGAGAGTAAATGAAAGTACATATCCCAGCATTGGTATTTCGTAGAGACTCACCTAGAAAGATTGTGTAAGTGGATCCTCTGTGATTTAAATTTAATTCTTATAAATATATGGAACTGTGAGTGAAATTATACACATTTTTACGTGGCATGTGAGCTGATACTTTCATATGGCATGGTTGATAATGCTGACCATGTAGCCATCACCTAGTGATAAAATCTCTGGAAATGTCTTATGTAAGCTTCTAGATGGGGTTAATTGACATGGGAAAACCAACTCCAAGTGTAGGAAATACAAATTACATGGCCATACTATTTTGGAGTGATTAAAAAGACTAAAGAAAGCAGCTTCCTGACTGTGGACACAATGTGATCAGTTACCCTGCTCTCCTGCTGCCACACTTTCCTGCCACGAAAAGATGTATTTTAAAACTTCTTTTTTTCAGGAACTTAGTTAGTCATGGCAATGAGACAAGTGACTACTACAAAATGGCACCAAGAGTGGGGTGCTAGAAATATAAAATTCTTACTGAGAAGTGGTGCTGCTATTGTGTTAAATCTGAGCATGTGGTTCTTAGAGTTGGTTTGTGCAAAGAGTTTGTAATATTAAACAAGAGTCTTAGAATACAATAAGCAGAGCTCAGTGAGTCATGCATGTTCAGAAAACCAGAATGTCAAGATAACTGTAAATAGTAGAAGCTTGCCCCTTGAAGTTCCAAAGAGCAGCAAGGACTTTATGAGAAATGGGGTAGAGCCCATTTAGGCCAAAGAAACTGGCTGTACTCTACCTATGTCCTGAGAACTTGAGAGAGGCTGGACGTATCAGTAAGTGTTCTCTAGAGTAGTAGAACTTATAGAATGAATCATCTATAGGCTACTGTCCAACTAACGCAACAATGGTGGGCTGTGAATAGAAAGTCTGAGAATCCAGAAATTGATGAATCCACATGACTGGATATCTCTGCTGGTCTTCAGTAGATGCTGAAATTCCAAAGAAATAGACTCTAATGCCACTGAAGAAATGGACTTGATAGTAAGGTGAGAACAAGTAAGCAAATAGCAAAATCTTCCTTCCATCATGTCCTTATATAGGCTTCCTTATGTAGAAGAAGGTGTGGCCCAGATTAGAGATGTGTCTGCCCACCTCAAGATCTGGATGAAAGGTGTGTGTGTCTACCTACCTCAAAGTTCTGGACTAGAGGTGGATTCACCCACTCCAAGACAAGCAAAAATAATCTCTTACAGGTGTGCCTTCCATTTCTTCATTGTAGTTAATTCCAAATGCAGTCAAGTTGACAACCAAGACTAGACATCATACTGACTTGAAAAGTAATGGATAATTTTGTTTGCCTGAAGAAATCTCAGGACAGGTAAATTAGCTAAGTTTCTGTTACTGTGATAAAACCCCATGACCAATTTTTAGAAGGAAGGGTTTATTTTTGCCTCATGGGTTCCTGAGGGTTAAAGTTAATGATGGCTGACCAGGAAGAACTGGCAGCTCACTTCCTCGAACCAGGAGCATGAAGCAGAAGGCACACACTCAGTATAGTGCTAAGCTTTGGAAAAGTCAAAGCCATCCCCAGTGTCATAAGCCCTCCAGCAAGGTCACTTAATCCTCCCCAAACAGCCACAAACTGGAGACCAAGTATTCAAATGCACAAGACTTGTGGGGAACATCTTATTCAAACCACTACCACAGAGTAGTATTTATGCTGCCTTGTGTTACATCCTGTTCTTACCCAGGTGTGTGTGTGTGTGTGTGTGTGTGTGTGAGAGAGAGAGAGAGAGAGAGAGACAGAGAGAGAGAGAGAGAGAGAGAGAGACAGAGAGAGACAGAGAGAGAGAGACAGAGACAGAGAGAGAGAGGAGAGACAGAGAGACAGAGACAGAGACAGAGAGGTACAGAGAGACAGAGAGGAGAGACAGAGAGACAGAGACAGAGAGAAGAGAGACAGGGACCGAGAGAGAGAGTTGTGAAGCAGAAAGAGATAAAAGAATAATAGGTTGTTCAGTGGGAAAAGAGGAGAGTTTAAACTTTCAGACAAGGAGGGTACTGAGAAGGCAGCTGTAATTGTTAAAGAGATAAGCACTTTAAAGAGTTTTCTGGTGAGAACTCTTTCTTTTCTCAACAGGAAATACAATGTGAAGAATAGGAAATACAGGTGAAGACTTTAGTCATCAAAGACCCCATCTTATAAAAACGAAACTTCAATTGAAAGGAGAGAGCCTAAACTCACTGCTTCTGAGAGGCCTTCCTTCTTGACTGGGGTAGTGAGTCCCCAGAAGTCAGAGGCGAAAAGACCTGGGGGCCAGGGAGGGCAGGTTACTTTTTGAACTTGTACTAGAATTTGGCAGCATCATGCACATGGTACTGGTTTTGTTGATAGGAAAAGCTGGGAGAGTAGGAGGATCTCAAGCTTCCAGAGACCTGCTAAGGCCAAGCCCTGAGACTCAGGGTTGGAATCCTACAAGGATCCCCTGATACACCATTGTTTGGAGCTGTGAAAATAGAGATCGATTTCAATGCAGACTGTGCACAGTGAGCTAGACCCTCCCACACTAGCCATTAATCAAGAAGATGCCTCTAGGCAACCTGATAGAGGCACTTTCCATCTTTCCAGATGACTCGAGGTTGTGTCAACTTAACAGAATCCTAACCATGACAGTGGGGTAGATTGTATATATTTCTATCTTACACAGTTAAGTTGTTTAACTTAAAGATGCTTTCAATGTAAGCTGAACTGAATATAAATTCACTTGATATAGTCAGGTTTATCAATCATTCACATTGTATCATTTAAAATTCCTCCAATTATAAATTCCTTAGCTATAATTTCTCATAATACTTGTGCATTTTATTTAACTATAAGTTATTTAAAAATCCGATTATTTTGTCAAAGAAGTTAGTTTCCCAGAAAAAACATAACTTCTCCAATATAATTTAATGAATAGTCCCTCATATTATCTACTTAATGGAATACTATTATTCACTTATTTAACTTGAGACAAGTTCTCACATTACAGCCCAAACAGGCCTGGAACTCACTATGTACCCTAGGCTAGAGTCATACTTGTAGCTATTCACCTGCCTTACACTTTGGCTTGTGGAAAAACAGGTGTGAGCAATTAGAAAAAATATCAATAGCTGTATAATGAATTGAATAGCCTGTTTTTAAATTATTGTCTTTCATATTATATATTATCTATTCTTGCAAAATAAAATAAAAATATTTTATTTTGTGTTTTTCTTTAATTTGGATAACTAGTAGGACAACTCATTTTTATTTTTTAAACATCTAATCATGTCTGTTTTACAGGTTTTCCCTACCAAGAACACTTAAGGACTAACTTGCCAGGTTGTTACCTGCTTGCTTGGTTGGAATAACATTAAGAAAAGTCTTAGATTTAATCCATTAAATTACTGAGAGGGGGTGTTATCCATTGGAGAACTTGTATATTAGTTTTATTTTGTCTCTTTCTTTACATTTCCTAGACATTCTAGCCTAATTTGATTTTATTATAACTTTTGCTCTCTATTCTGAGGTGGTTGTGGGTGGTTTAATCCTTCTTATTGTTTGGATTCATTGCTCCTATACAGAGGACTGTTGCCTTTTGTCTATAGACTTCTTTGGTCCTTGGACTCTGTTAGAGAATATGGCTTGAACATAAAGTTTCCTAGGTTTCCTTCAAGGCTGGAGTATGTTGCAGAGCTAGGGGGAAAATAAATATAAAAGTAGGTATACCTTCTAAAGTTTAACTTCCTCATAGTCTTTGAACCCCCTAAGTTTTGAAAGTAACAGTATTGAATTGAAGTGAAGCCTTCAATGTATATTAGGACATGGAAGGCTAGCAAGCCTTTAACATCAATACATTGTTGCTGCTGTTTGTAGTTACAGTGTGACATTTGGAGGTATGGAGAGAAGGACTCTGCTGTGATGAGAACCACAGTTCCATTTCCTAGATATAAACCTTAATTCGAGTACTAGCTATACCCAGCGGAGGTGAGGCTAACTCACCAGGCTTCTGATGTTAGCACCTTTCTGTTGCACAGATTACACTTTAAAGAGAATATCGCATGGGAGATTCGGGGAGTCCAGTGAGATCTCAGTCACTAGAGGACTTCATCACTGCCAGCAGCATGGTGGTGGTTGGGAAGAGGTCTGACTTGCCCTGGTTTGAAGCGCTGCCTCTGCCATGTCCTGATGGCATGCCTTGGCTACTTGTCCTCTTTCACCATCAATTTCCTCAGTGTTGGCTTAGTAGTTTCTTTAGGGTTGCTTTGTTAACTGTGACATTTGATGTATCTCTAGACAAGAAGCATGTGATAGCTGGCAGTCTTCTTTCTTTCTTTTTTTCAACTGATTTAAGTTTTATTGCATTATGATGAGAAAAGATACACAATTTCAGTTCATCTGAATTTGTTAATATTTAAGAACATATTTTAAGTAAATAGAATTACATCACATTCCTCTTTTCTTTTATACCCCAACTCCTCCCAGAGATCCCCTTCAATACCTGCAATACCTTTTTTTATTTTGTCACATTCTTTAAAATTTATAAAATATTGTAACAATAAAAATGAGTAGTATAAAAGTTGTTTGATATAAAACAATCAATTAAATAGTCTTATGTAGATGCTTGTCTATAGCAATACTGAAAATACATACATTTTTAAGTAACATCAAACATATTAGCTGTATATTTTAAAATAATACACCACTACTAGTTTTTTTTAAATGAACATAAATAAAGTCTTTTTGTTTGTTTGTTTTGTCTTCTTTCTAGGGGTAAGAAAAATGTTCTCACTGAGATGGAGAGAAGAAATGTATTTGCTAGCTTACATTTTGACAGCTTGTCTCTCTCTCTCTCTCTCTCTCTGTGTGTGTGTGTGTGTGTGAGAGAGAGAGAGAGAGAAAGAGAGAGAGAGAGAGAGAGAGAGAGAGAGAGAGAGAGAGAGAGAGTTAAATACCTTCTCAGGCTGTGGGAGGAGAGGACATTGGCCCTGTGAAGGTTCTATGCCCCAGTGTAGGGGAATGCCAGAACCAGTAAGCAGGAGGGGGTGGGGTGGTGAGCAGGGGGAGGGGG
>NW_022196904.1:58996004-59004438 GCF_008632895.1 Mastomys coucha
GTGGGGGTGGGGGTGATGATAAACTTCAGTTGCTTTGGGCCCACTTTATGCCTTCTCTTTTTAGGCTGATAAAACTATCCTTTTCAGTTACTCATTGAATTCAGCCTTAGAGCGGAGTTTAAAGCACCCCACTAACAAGGAGATTTCATGGATTATCATTATTTTGAATCTGAGCCAGACGTTCTTTAAGATTGAACACAATGAGTTGTAGCCTAAGAACTGAGAGTTCTGGAAGTAGTCTTACTGCAAAGACACCGCTCCCAAAGCACTGGATATAGCTCTTTTTAGTTCTGCAGCCAAGCAGGCACTGCTCACACATTGTGCAACGTGTCACTCACTTGCTTACTTTCCCCAAAACTGCCATGCTTCTTTGTATTTGTGTGTGTGTGTATATATATATATATATATATATATATATATGTATGTATGTATATAAACATATATACATATATACATAGCAGTGTGTGTGTTTATGTGTATGCGCTACATTAAGTTGATTAACCTTTTCCTTAAGATTACTTATTGAAAACATTACATTTTTATTCAGTGTTCAAAAAATTGAAAGCTACCGTTCAGGGGTTTGCAAAGGAAGCAGCTTCAGGGTTGCCTGGAAAATTCCATGTCCACTGAAAACGCGCACAGGCAGATCTAAGGTCAAGGTATCAGCCGCTGAGCTATGCTACTGACGCCAGTCTTCTTAGCACCAGGTGACTCACCTCAGGTCCCATAGTATGTCACCACAGGTGACAGCAGGTGAAAGCAGTCATCATCATCCTGCTTTTTAAAAGACCTTAGTCCCTGGTGAAAAAAGGCCAGAGGGAAAACTCACAACTTATTCACAGGTATAAGTTCAGATTGGGCTTTTTGGAGTTTTGTTTTCCCAGGGCTTATGATTAATACAGGACTGTGTTAGTGAAAATGTAGAAACAGAAGATCAGCTTTGACTCTGTCTCCTAGGCTGGGCACATTGACTTCTTAGAGGCACACTGGGAGGGGGGAAAAAAAGGAAAAACAGACAGAATGTTGGCTTTGTAGCCTAGACTCCCCTTTGTGATGGAAGAACCCATATCAGTGGGTTATATTGTATTATATTGTAGAATCAGGGATTCCAGTCAAGAACAAATGGTTGGCCTTTCCAGGGAAATCTCAATACATACCTTGAGTGAGGAACATGACTTCAGACACTCCCCATCTGAAGGTGATTTAGCAACTCATTGAATGCAGTCTGTGGAGCATACCCTACTCCTGTGGAGCATCTAATGGGTAGGATTTTTTTTTAACTTTCATTTTTGAATTACTTTTTATAATTTTGCATCTCCATCACAGCTCCCTCCCTTCTCTCTTCCCAGTCCCACCCTTATGAATTCCTCCCCCATTGCTCCTTTTCCTTCTCTTCAGAGAAGGGGAACCCCCTTTGGGTACTACCCTACCCTTGGACATATAGTCCCAGCAGGGCTAAGCACATCCTGTCCCACTGAGGCCCAACCAGGCAGTCCAGGTAGAGGGAAGGGGATCCAATGGGACAGAACAGAGACCAGGACAGCCCCAGCTCTGCTTGTTAGGGCACCCACATGAAGATCAAGCTGCACATTTGCCACAAGTGCGTAGAGGGTCTAGGTCCAACTCCTGCATGCTCCCTGGTTGGCAGTCCTGGCTCTGGGAGCCCTCATGGTCACAGGTTTATTCTAGAGGTCTTCTTGTAGTGTTCCTAACCCCTCCAGCTTGCTCACTTCTACCCTCCACTCTTCCAAAGACTCCCATGCTCTTCCAGATATTTGTGTCTGCATCTGCTTCCATCTGCGGCTGGATGAAGCCTGTCTGGACATTTTTGCTAGGATCCTGTCTACAAGCATACCATAGCATTCTTAATAGTGTCAGAGGTTAGCTCTCTCACATGGGAGGGTTCTCAAATTCGGGCCATCATTGGTTGGCTGTTTGGGAGGGGCGGGTTTTTACATATAGTTTCACCATATGTAAACAGGGGCAGTTGTGATCCATTAGATCACAGGGTTTGTGTGATCTTTTGAGACTGTATGCCAAGTTTTGGGTATATGTATTCTCTGCATCTGGATGATGGGCTGAGAGGTTCACTTTTCAGAAGATGAGGAGTGAAAATAATACAGAAGATCTCTCAGGAACTCCTGTGTGAATGAGCATCCATCTTCATGGAATTCATACCCATAAAAGATCCACTCACTCTTTAACAAATTCATCCACATGATGCAGTCTGCTCACACTCTTCCCTCCATATTCTCTTTACCTCAAAATCACAAATAAGGAACTAAAAGCAACACCAAACATGAACAAAAAAGTGAATAAAGGAAGTGGTTATGAGCATCAGATGTGAAGTTGTTTTCCTGAACACATGTAGCAAGTGTCTGTCATTTCCCAAATGGCTTTTATCTCTTTAAACCTCCACTGTCTGAGATGCTCTGAGTTCAGCAAGACAGGGATATTCTTTCAAACCAAAAGTTTCTAGCAGACCACAAAGAGACTCACTATTCTCTCTTCTTTGAGCATCCTCAAAGTTTGCTAGTTTTCAAACCAAACTGGCTAGCAGGTCTAATTTCATATTCTATTCCATCAGTGATTAAGGCATCTAAACAGTGCAAATATTTATTTTTTCTGATTCATTTAATTAATTAATTAATTTAAAATAATTTAAAGTTATTCTTTATTTTATTTTTACTGAATATAGATTTTTTTGTTATAGAATATCCTTATTATAATTTCCTCTCCTTCTGCTTCTCTCATTTCCTCCTCATTTCTCTCCCCCTCCAGATCCACTTTGTCTCTTAGAAAAAACAAACAAAACAAAAACAGACTTCTGACATAACAACCAAATATGACAAAAGAAAATATAATAAGATAAATCAAAAACTATAATATTAAAGTTGGACATGCCCACCAAACAGGAGGAAAAGAGTCCCAAGAAAAGACACAAGAATCAGAGAGATCCACTCATTCTCACAGTCAAGAGTCCTATAAAAATATTAAGCTAGGGGGCTGGAGAGATGGCTCAGTGGGTAAGAGCACCGATTGCTCTTCCGAAGGTCATGAGTTCAAATCCCAGCAACCACATGGTGGCTCACAGCCATCCGTAATGAGGTCTGACGCCCTCTTCTGGTGTGTCTGAAGACAGCTACACTGTACTTATAATAAATAAATAATAAATAAATCTTTAAAGAAAAAAGAAAAAAATATTAAGCTAATGGTTGGTAATTCAGTTGGACTTAGGCCCCCTGGAATAAATGTAGCAGAGGTTCAGCTTGGCTTTCATGCAAGTACCTCAACAACTGAAGTAGGGCTGTCCCTGACTCTGTTGCTTGCTTTGGATCTTACTCCCCTAACTGGACTGCCTTGTCTGGCTTCAGTGGGAGAGGATGTGCCTAGTCCTGCAATGACTTGATTGGTGGGTTGGTAACTGGGGTTGGGGGGACTTCCTGCTTCTCAGAAGAGACGGGAATTGGCTGTGTGAGGGAGGGACTGGAAGGAAAGGGGGGCTGCTATGGGGATGCAAAGTGAATGAATGAATAAATAAACAAATGGAAAAATATTAAGATAAAAGCTGTAATATAAATACCTACAGACCCGTGCAGGCCCTGTGCTTGCTGCTTCAGTCTCTATAAGCTCATATACTGCTTGCTTAGTTGATTCAGAGGGCCTTGTTCTACTCCTATCTTTCATCCACTCTGGTTTACAATATCCACAGGATTCCCTGAGCTCTGTGGAGAGGGAATTAATGGAGAACTTCCATTTAGACTTTCTTTCTTTCCACACAATGTCTCTGCATCTGTTCTCATCTACTGCAGGAGGAAGCTTCTCTGATAATGACTGGATAAGGCACTAATCTGCAAATATAGCAGAATATCTTTAGAATCATTGTATGTATAGGCATAGGCATAGGCATAGGTATGTGTGTATTACCACTAGTGTTTGACTTTCCTGTAGCCCTCTGGGTTATCTGGTCTCTGGTTCTTGGTTACTCCAACAGTGTCAGATATAAGTTCCTTCTTATGGAGTGGACCTTAGGTCAAAGCAGACATTGATTGGGTACTCCCACATGTTCTGTGTCCCCGTGGCTCTAGCATATTTTGCAGGTAAGACAGATTGTAAGTTGACGGTTTTGTGGCTGGGTTGGTATCCATGTTTCTCTATGGTAGCCTGAAGAGTACCTCTCTGCACACTGGAACATGGGGCTCAAGGCTCCATGTAGACACCAGCTCCATTTATCTATGTTCAGTGAATTGAGCATGTCTTCTCCTTGCCATGGGGACTCATTGTCAGTTTGTGGAGAGCAATCTCTGTCTTAGCAGCAGGCTGGGTTGTTTGCTAATTTCCCTGCGACCCTCTTGGCCAACAACTCAATTGTATATAAACCAGTCCTGCCACAGAAAACACCCTCCACCCCCTGCAACAGGAGATAACCAGTTGAGGCTCTTTATCACTCATTATCAGGAGTCCTCATTAGGATTACCACCACAGATTCAAGTCAATTTTCTCTGCATTAGGTGTCCACACTACACTCCCAAACTCCCATAATTCCAATTGTTTCTGCCTCCACTCCTTCCACCCACCTCATCCCCCTATCTGATCCCCAATCTCCTCTCCCATCCCCACCTGTTCTCAGTCCACCCTTAAAATATTTTCTGTTCCCCCTTCCCAAGGAGATCCAGGCATTCCCCATCCCCAAACACTTCCTCTTTAACTAATCTCTTTGTGTCTACAGATTGTAGCTTGGTTATCATTTACTTAATGGTTATTATCCACTTATAATTGAATACATATCATATTAACCTTTTGAAGTCTGGGTTATCTCACTCAGAATGATGTTTTTTACCATTCCATCCATTTGTCTGCAAATTTCATGGTGTCATTTTTTTAACAGTTGAGTAATACTCCATTGTGTAAATGTAGCACATTTTCTCTACATTCTTACATTAAAGGATATCTCTGTTGTTTCCAGTTTCTGGTTGGTATAAATAAAACTTCAATGAACAGGTTGAGCAAGTGTCTTTGTGGTAGGATGGAGTGCCCATTGGATTATAGCTGTATCTTGAGGTAGACTGATTACCGAATTTCTGAGGAACTGCCTTATTGGTATTGATTTCAAGGGGGCTGTGCAAATTCACACTCCTATCAGCAATGGAGGAGTATTTCCTTCACTCCATATCCTTGCCATCATGAGCTGTCATTTGTGGTTACAATCTTAGCTATTTTGACACATATAAGATGGAATCTCAGAGTAGCTTTGATTTACATTTCCCTGATGGCTAATGATGTTGAACATTTTAAAAGTATTTCTCAGTTATTTGAATTTCCTCTATTTGAGAATTTCTGTTTAAGTCTGTACTCAATTTTAATTAGATTACCTGAGTGTTTTTTATACCTAGTTTTTGAATTCTTTATATATTTTGAATATTAGTTCTCTATCAGATGGGGAGTAAGTAAAAATCTTTTCCTATTCTGTATGGTGCTGCTTTGATTGACTGATAGTGTCTTTTGACTTACAGAAGCTTTTCAGTTTCATGAAGTCCCAATTATAAATTTTTTTCTTGGCTTTCTTTAAAGGACTTGTTTCCTCACATTGTATTTTCCTGGATTTCTTTAAAAGACTTATTAGTTTTCTCTTTAAGGACCTGCCTCTGTAGTCTTCATGTAGTTGGCTTTAAGGTCTTTTTCTTGAGTTTCAGTTGAAATAATCAGAGTCTGATGTGGTAGAACAGGTGGAGTCTAGTAGAGCCATATTCCCTGGCTGTCATTTATTGTACATTTATGCTGGTGAGTAGGTATCTGGGTTTGGAATGATTATAGTCTAAGTGCTGATTTCTGGATTTGTCTTTGTTGGGTGTGTATTTTGTTCTTTTCTCTCTGTTTCCCTTCTGGATTTTAGGAGAATGTGATGGCTGCATGCTGCCCAGTTTTCTGGCATTCTCTACTGTGTGTTAGTAGGGAATACATGGTGGTGGATGCATGAGTTGGCAACTTATACTGGAATAAGTTGGTGGAAGTTTGCAGAAGTGAAGAAGCTCTTTGTGATAAATTGGGAATAGGGTCAGAGAAAGAAAAAGGAGACCATACCAGAGCTCCTGCTACAGAGCTGGGGATGAAACTGGAGGATTGTATCTCAAGAGCAATAGGAGAGCTGTGGGTATGCCTTTAGCCAATTTGTTGCCCTGAGAGGAGTGGTCAGTGGTTAGCAGGGTTTGCCTACTGGGTTATATGTCTGGGACCAAGCATCTAATTGGGAAGGAAGGTTAGAAAGGAAAGGTCTGTGGGACTTACAGGAAATGGGAGCTGGGGGCAGAGAAGAATGCCAAGGGTGTTCTGTTGCAGAGGGGTGAAATAGAAGAAATGATCTGGGGGTAACACAGGGAGAAGAGAATGTCCTGGGCAGACTGATTTTCTGGAAGGCATGGCCCTTGTGTTATCAGTGTCTGCTGGAGTTGGGGGCTGGGATATAACAATTAGCAGGGAGAGGAAGGTTATGAGGCCATAGTTTGTGGGATCCACAGAAGATATGAGCAAGGAGAAAGAATGATGGCAGCTGGTTTTCTACTGCTAGGATCAGACCTGGGGATTAGATTTGGAGGTGAGGACTGATTGGTGAGGTTCTTCAGTTAATGTTACCTGTTCCCCTATTCTGCTTGGCTGGTGTGTTCCCAGTGATTGCCTGCTGGTGTTAGAAGCTAGGATAGTGGGGTAAGTTGGAGAAAGGAAGTTTGGGGAAAGATCTTTGTGTTCCATTGTGTATAGGGTCAGAGAGGAAAGGGTGGGCCTCTGGAGCAGCAGGACAGGTGTGGAGTTAGGGGCTGGGATGTAACAGCTGGGATATAACTGGATATATCCCCAACCATCAGCCTACTTGTTGCTCTGGGAGGAGCAATCCTTGGGTTAGCAGAGGTGTCTGCTGGGGTTGAGTCTGTGACAAAGCAATAAGTTGGGGGAGGAAGGTTAGAAGGGGAAGATCTATGGGACC
The DNA here is from genome assembly GCF_008632895.1 of Mastomys coucha. Classification (NCBI taxonomy): domain Eukaryota; kingdom Metazoa; phylum Chordata; class Mammalia; order Rodentia; family Muridae; genus Mastomys; species Mastomys coucha. The sequence continues at coordinate 59,002,984 of NW_022196904.1, forward strand.
CACAGGAGATGGAAACAGGGATAGGGAGGCTGCCTCAGTGTTCTTATGTAGAGCTGGTGATGAGACAAGGGGATTGGGACAGGGGTCACACAAAAAAGAGAAGGGTTATTGATTTTTTTTAAAAAAATTCAGATTATGAGCTAGACATTCTGGTTCATACTTGCAATCCTAGCTTTGGAATGCAGAGATGGGGAAATTGCTGCAAGTTTGAGGCCATCCTGACTACTATCAGGTCAACTCCAAGCCATGTTATGCTGAGTTTTAGACAGTCTCTCACAAAGGCCATAAAAGTTTGCTTGGGGTATTGGCTCAGTTGATATAATGAGGACATGAACTTGCAAATTAAAAAACTAAGCTGTATACATATGTAGCATGCATTTATAATCCCAGTGCTGGGCATGTTGGAGACAAGCAGATTCCTGGGGCTTTCTGTTCAACTACCCGACCTAATCAGTGAGTTTAGATAAAAGGCCCTGTCTCAAAAACCAAGGTGGATGGCAACTGAGGAGAAAAGACACTGGAGATTGTCCTTTCTTTGGCTTTGATGGCTTTGGGCTTCTTGGCTCCAATCTGCACACAGAAGAAATGCCATCTTGAAGGACAATTCTATAGTAGACACATTACAAAAAGTTAAGCAATATGTCTTTCCTGTTTTCACATCCTCTCGTAGGAGATTTTGTAGCTATTTCCTCTAGAGAAGATGGATGGTGTATAGGTATTTTCTCCCCTGCACTTAAACTTGTGCTGGTCTGGGAAATTTCTTTAACCAGTAATAAAGGCAGAATCCCATTGCCAAGCTTAGACTTCTAGGGACCTCTTGAGCTTACCCTTGTGATGGCTAACTTGGCTGGAATAAGAAATGCCTAAATGTCTTGAAAAAGTTTTATATGTGTGTCTGAAGGGGTGTTTTGGAAGAGATGTATATGTGAATTGATAGACTAAGCATAAACGATTGCTTTCCACTATGTATGGGTGGGCATCATCCAAACCATCAAGAGTCCCAGCAGAGAAAGTAAAATATGCAAGTAGAGTTAATACACTATTCATTCATTCATTCATTCATTCATTCATTCATGCATGCATGCACACATTCATTTGCTTTTTGAGTTGTTGTCTTCCAATAGTAGACTTATATTGCCAGCCCTCTCCCCAAATTCTCAGGCATTGGAACTGAAACTGAATTGCATGCCCGGTTCTCCTGGCTATGAGCTTGCTGATAGCACTATGTAAAACTTTTCAGCCTCTGTAACACACTAAATGATTTCTATGAAAACTCATTCCTCTTTGACTGTTCCAGTCTATGCTATCACTGAGTAGACTCTAGACAATTTGTAATGAACAGAAATTGGCTTGTGGTGCTGGAAGCTGGGGCAGGCAGAGCTTTTGGCAATGGAGTTCTTGCTGCATCATTTCATGTGGAAAGATATATATATATATACGTATATATATATATAT
>NW_022196904.1:59004448-59038680 GCF_008632895.1 Mastomys coucha
GTATATATATATACACACCTTTCTAACACGGTTGCATAGGGTACTAGATTTCTAACCAACTAAAGGCATCTTCCCCTTCTACATCATCACATCAGGCATCAAATTTCAGACATGCATCCCTTTGAGGGGAGGGAGCTGTGTCCTCAATTTGACATCGGGTCAAGGCATGAAAGAGTGTTTAAGCTCATAGAATGCTTATCTCTGGAGTCATTATACTACTGCTTCCTCCTCAGAGATGGCAGCTGCGTGATTGCAAGCTCCATAGACCAGTCTGAAATACTGACTGGTATCTATCTAGAGGGTTTTGATAAGGTGAAGCACCTAGACAAAGTGTACACAGAAGCATGTAATTTGAAATTTCCTGGTACTGCAGTTTAATGATATTGGTGGAAGACTGGAATGGAGCAGAGATCTTAAAATCTAACCTTCCTGCATAGGATGGTCAAAGCTCTACATGCAGGGCAGTCACCATTCAAGGCTAGATACAGAAGGTCATCCATTTGAGTTTCCAGGAGAGTGTAGTTGGTATGTGCTATTCTGGCACCATTAGTCATAGAGCCCTTTCATGGTCACGGAGTCTTGGCTTGGACAATGGCTTATACAGTCAGTGTAGTACTGTGCTATGATGTAAAGAAGGGGTGTGTATGCTTTCCTTAGTGAATTGGCCTTTCATGCTAATAAAACAATGAGAAAATGTCATGAGTGTTGAGTTGAAAACAAATCAGAGGAAAAGTAAGAATTCTGAAAAGTAGTTTCCATGGATTATTGGCAAGGCAAGACTTAAACAAAAAGCCTCCTTAGTCTTTAACTCAAGAATATTTGTTTTAATTTTCCTATAGCTTCTTGTGGAAATGCAGACACCTTTCAAATAAATGGAAAAATTTCTTTACTAAGTGTAACAATTAAGAAGTTCAATGACACTCTGGTTATTTGGCAGTTTGTACGAAGTAGCCATGCATGTCAGGTGTCACGACTTGTAGGATGTCAAGACAGCTTTGTTCTGGGACAAGTTGGTGTACGGACTGTACCAATGGTCAGAGACTAATAATGAAACACATTGACTCCTTCATTGTTTATATTTATTTGTAAAAGTGGTGCTTCTAATGAGTCAAATAATGCAAGAAGTTTATCTTAAACCTTTATTTAGTCCCTTTTTGACTTTCAGTTAACTTCTAAAAGACATGCACTTGCTTCTTATCTACAAAGCTATTAAAGTGGTTGTCATAGTCCATTTTCAGACTATGGAATACCCAAGCCTAGGCAACTTATAGTGAGCAGAAATGTACTGGCTCATATTTCTGGAGACCAGAGGGGGAGAGTCCAAGGTCAAGGTGCTGAAGTATGGTGACTGATCCAGAGAGGAGCTTATTTGTTGTCACCTTGTAGAAAGCAGGAGTATGTGGCAGTAGGAGAATGAAACCACCCTAGGAACCTGTGTAGCAAGATGTGTTCCTGAGGGGTTCCTCCTAAATTCCTCCTGGCAGTAGGCTGCAGGCTCTACTTCCTAGCACAGAGGCATAAGGAATTATATTTGTAGTACATTAGTTCTGATGGATATATTCAAAAAACAACAGCTAATATACTATTGTACACAGCAGTATAATATACCAACTGAATATCCATCATATTCATAGTGACATTAATAACCTAAAAAGTTTAGGCATTTATGTGGGTGAATTTTTAGTAGGTAGGGATATCCTTTTATGTTCAGGACACACTTTTAATCACTACTTTTAAATACCTACTTTTTTTTCTTTTGAGAAAGGACCTCATGACCCAGACTTGCCACAGATACCTGATAACTCTGCCACTGCCTCTCAAGTTCTGGGGTGAGAGATATGACCCATCATGTCTGGTTCTATGAACTGCCTACCTTTATTTCCATAAATATATGTTTAGTTTTAGGATGTGTTTTATAAGTCATTATCCCAACTATGCATTTCTGAAGTTACTCAAATTGTTCTAAGTAGTCCATATTTGGGTTATGTGATGACACAAAGCCTTCCATATTATCTGATCAAAACTTTCACTAGCTTCATACTTTTATTTACCTTTCCAATGAGTTAAAACTTAGGTCCTGATGTTCTAGTTTTAAAGTTTTTATTGAGGACTGGAGATCTGTCTCAGTGGCTAAGTGTGTTGTTCTTAGTACCTACCTGAAAGTTCATAGCTGTCTGTAACTTTAATTCTGGAGTATCCTACACAGTCTTCCAGCTTCTGGGGTCACCATGCATGTACACAGTGCACATACATACCTCTGGTAAACACTCAGACATATAAAATAAAACTAAATGTATCTAAAATTCTTGCTGGCTGGGCACAGGTAGTTGCCAGAACACTGAAGCAAGTCTTTATAATACCATATTGATGAGTACCATTTTATACTTGTGAAGACCAAAGCTATGTAATAGAACCTGACTAAGCAAGCAAATAAAACCACTGTGTACCATAGAGTCAACTCTGGTAGAAGTTGTAAAGTTTTAACTGACAGTCTTGTAGCAATAGTAACTCCTCAGTTGATGCTCGACTCCAATACAAGGTGCTAACACTCAGGGGGAACTGTGGGAAAATGGAGATGGATACAAGGACACTCTACAGGTGCAGTTTTCTGTAAACTTAAATTTTCTCTGAAAAATGAAGCATTGTATTTTTGAGAAAATCCTTTGGGACTTTTGTTACTAGCTACAGTGATTTAGTTGTAGCAAATCCTATTCAATTCTATGATCTTGAATGAACTATAGGAGGAACCATGTTCATATTTTCCATTCTGAATTTGGCATTAACTATCCCATTATGATATTTTAGTATACTACAAGTCTAGTAACAAGTATGAAGCAAAACAATGCAGTGTGTCTTTTCCAAGATTTTAGTAGGATTGCTCCTAAGGTTTCATGATCAATTATAGTATTAGCTGTAGTTTTTTTCCCTGTTTCTTGTCCATTCTCAATCAAGTGAAGAGTTTTTCCTCTATGCCTTGCTGTGTTTTCCTTTAAAAAAAATGTAAGCATTATATCTTTTTAAAAATGCCTTGAAGGATCTGTTCAGATTATCATGAGCTGTTTTTCACAAAGTAATTGCTATAATGGATTCCATTAACATATTTCCTAAAGATGAATCAAAGTTACATTTTTATATGCATAACGATTAGTGAAGTTGTATTACTAAGAAAGTGTTCAATTTTATTCTGCAATTCTTTGCATTTTTAAATCTCTCTTTGTAAATAGAAATAGCTAATAGTGTTTGTAGGGATTGTTCATTTATGTGGCAATGTGGCCTTTGTATAGCTTTGGAATCAAGAGAGTGACTAAGCAAATAAGAATCAGGAAGCCATTCTGTGCAACAAGAAATATAAAAATTTAAAAAATTAAATATAAAACTTAAGAGCTCTCTCAAGCAACCAATAATTGTAATTTCATATGAGTTCCATAAAATCAAAACTAAAAGGACTCCAAGAAATTAATAATATTAAGCTATATGGAATTAATCCAAGATCAGAAAATGCTTAAACACACTTAAACAGACATATATACTAATATCAAATTCCTAAAAATGATTTTTAAAATAAAACTAAGGAAATAAAGAGGACAAAATAGAATTTAATCAAATACATCAAAATAAAATGTGCTGTTTATCACATGGTTTATTCATATATATGTTTGTGTGTATGTATATATGTCTGCATGTATATATGTATGTATGTATATATTTCACTTTACGGTGCTGGACTTCGATTCAGTCTTTCTGCTTTGTCATTGGGGCCATACATCTAGACATTACTAGGCTTAAGAAAGTATAAGGATAACAAACATTTATATTGTAAGAGGTCAATATTGAAATTACATTTCTGAAAATCCTTCTAGAATAATGAATAAACTAAAAAATGATGAAGGCAGGCCCAGCCAAGAGGCACAGATCTCAGAAGTGGCAGGGCAGCTGGGACAGGATCCTTTCTACCTCCATCTATACCTAGGAGGGACAGTGGATCCACAGCCCTCTCTGCCCCTTCCCTGAAAGTGGAGAGCTTGTCTCCAGGGAGTGCTCTGACCCAAGGATCCACAACCCTCTCTGTACATTTCCCTGCAAGCAGAAAGCCTGTCTTAGGGTGTGCTCTGACCCCAGGACTCAGGAGGGACAACAGATCCACAGCCATCTGGACCCAGGTTTTACCAGAGGAGAGCTGATCTCCCAGAAGTACTGACACAGGCTTACAGACCCACAGGAGGAACAAGCTCCAGCCAGAGACAGCAAGAACACCTAACACCAGAGATCAACAGATGGTGAAAGGCAAATGCAATAATCTTACCAACAGAAACCAAGATTACTTGGCATCATCAGAACCTAGTACTCCCACCACAGCAAGTTCTGGATACCCCTAAACCCCAGAAAAGTAAGATTTGGATCTAAAAGCATATCTCATGATGGTGATAGAGGAATTTAAGAAGGACATAAATAACTCCCTTAAAGAAATACAGGAGAGCACAGGTAAACAGGTATAAGCCCTTAAAGAGGAGAATCTCAGGTGCAGAAGATACCATAGAAAACATTGACACAACAGTCAAAGAAAACATAAAATGCAAAAAGATCCTAACCCAAAACATCCAGGAAATCCAGGACACAATGAGAAGACCAAACCTAAGGATAATGGGTATAGAAGAGAGTGAAGACTTCCAACTTAAAGAGACAGTAAATATCTTCAACAAAATTATAGAAGAAAACTTCCCTAACCTAAAGAAAGAGATGCCCATGAACATACAAGAAGCCGATACAACTCCAAATAGACTGGACCAGAAAAAAATTCCTCCCACCACATAATAGTCAAAACAACAAATGCACAAAACAAAGAAAGAATATTAAAAGTGATGAGGAGAAAAAGGTCAAGTAATATATAATGACAGGCCTATCAGAATTACACCAGACTTCTCACCAGAGACTATGAAAGCCAGAAGATCCTGGGTTGATCTCATACAGACCCTAAGAGAACACAAATGCCAGCCCAGGATACTATACCCAGCAAAACTCTCAATCACCATAGATGGAGAAACCAAAGTATTCCATGACAAAATAAAATTTGCACAATGTATTTTCACAAATCCAGCCCTTCAAAGGATAATAAATGGAAAACTCCAACACAAGGAGGGAAACTACATCCTAGAAAAAGCAAGAAAGTAATCTTCCAACAAAACTAAAAGAAGATAGCCACATGAACAGAATTCCAACTCTAACAACAAAAATAACAGGAAGCAACAATTACTTTTCCTTAATATCTATTAATATCAATGGACTCAATTATGCAATAAAATGACATAGACTATCAAACTGGGTATGTAAACTGGATCCAACATTTTGTTGCATACAGGGAACCCACTTCAGTGACAAAGACAGACACTACCTCAGAATAAAAGGCTGGAAAACAATTTTCCAAGCAAATGGTCCCAAGAAAAACCTGGAGTAGTCACTCCAATATCGAATAAAATTGACTTTGATCAACCTAAAGTGATCAAAAAAGATAAGGGAGACTTCATACTCATCAAGGGTATGATCTACCAAGATGAACTCTCAATTCTAATACTCTATGCTCCAAATGCAAAAGCATCTACATTCATAAAAGAAACTTTATTAAAGCTCAAAGCACACATTGCACTGCACACAATAATAGTGGGAGATTTCAATACCTCACTCTCTGTAATGGACAGATCATAGAAACAGATTTTTTTTTTTGTTTTTTGAGGCAGGGTTTCTCTGTGTAGCCCTGGCTGTCCTGGAACTCACTCTGTAGACCAGGCTGGCCTTGAAGTCAGAAATCACCTGCCTCTGCCTCCCAAGTGCTGGGATTAAAAGCGTGTACCACCACCGCCCAGCAAGGAAATAGAAATTAAACAAAGACATAGTGAGAGTAACAGAAATTATGAAACAGATGGATTTAACAGATATCTATAGAACTGTTTTATCCTAAAACAAAAGGGTATACCGTCTTCTCAGCACCTCATGGTACCTTCTCCAAAATTGACAATATAATTGATCACATATCAGGTCTCAACAGATACAAGAAGATTGACATAATTCCTTTCACGCTATCAGACCACCATGGACTTAGGCTGCTCCTCGATAACAACATAAACAATAGAAAGCGCACATACATGTGGAAGCTTAACAATACTCTACTCAATGATAACTTGGTCAAGGAAGAAATAAAGAAAGAAATTAAAGACTTTCTTGAGTTTAATGAAAATGAAGCCACAACATACCCAAACTTATGGGACACAATGAAAGCAGTCCTAAGAGGAAAACTCATGGCTTTATGTGCCTCCAAAAAGAAACTGGAGAGAGCATACACCAGCAATTTGACAGCACATCTGAAAGCTCTAGAACAAAAAGAAACAAATTCACCCAAGAGGAGTCAAAGGCAGGAAATAATCAAACTCAGGACTGAAATCAACCAAATGGAAACAAAAAGAACTATACAAAGAATCTACCAAACCAGGAGCTGGTTCTTTGAGAAAACCAACAAAATATATAAACACTTAGCTAGACTAACTAAAGGGCACAGAGATAGTATCCTAATTAACAAGATCAGAAATGAAAAGGGAGACATAACAACAGACACTGAGCAAATCCAAAACATCGTGAGAGCCTACTACAAAAGCCTATACTCAACAAAACTGGAAAACCTGGATGGAATGGACAATTTTCTTGACAGATACCAGGTACCAAAGTTAAATCAAGATCAAGTAAACAATCTAAACAGTCCCATATCTGCTAATGAAATAAAAAGTCAATAATAGTCTCCCAACCAAAAAATTCCAGGACTAGATGGGTTTAGTGCAGAGTTTTATCAGACCTTCAAAGAAGACCTAATACCAATACTCCTCAAACTATTCCACAAAATAGAAACAGAGGGTACTCTACCCAATTCGTTCTATGAAGCCACAATTACTCTTATACCTAAACCACACAAAGACCCAACAGAGAAAGAAAACTTCAGACCAATTTCCCTTATGAATATTGATGCAAAAATACTCAACAAAATTCTTGCAAACTGAATCCAAAAATACATCAAAATGATCATCCATCATGATCAAGTAGGTTTCATCCCAGGGAATGCAGGGATTGTTCAATATATGGAAGTCCATCAATGTAATTCACTATATAAACAAACCCAAAGAAAAAACCATATGATCATCACATTAGATGCTGAGAAAGCATTTGACAAAATCCAACATCCCTTCATGATAAAAGTCTTGGAAAGATCAGGAATTCAAGGCCCATACTTAAACATAGTAAAAACAATATACAGAAAACCAGTAGCCAACATCAAACTAAATGGAGAGAAACTTGAAGCAATCCCACTAAAATCAGGGACTAGACAAGGCTGCCTATTCTTTCCCTACCTATTCAATATTATACTTGAAGTCCTAGCCAGATTAGACAACAACAAGAAGAGATCAAAGGGATACAAATTGGAAAGGAAGAAGTCAAATTATCACTATTTGCAGATGGTATGATAGTATACTTAAGTGACCCCAAAAATTCCACCAGAAAGCTCCTAAACCTGATAAACAACTTTAGCAAAGTAGCTGGATATAAAACTAACTCAAGCAAATCAGTGGCCTTCCTCTACACAAAGGATAAACAGGCTGAGAAAGAAATTAGGGAGACCACACCCTTCACCATAGTCTCAAATAATATAAAATACCTTAGTGTGACTCTAACTAAGCTAGTAAAAGATCTATATGACAAGAACTTCAAGTATCCAAGGAAGGAAATCAAAGAAGATTTCAGAAGATGGAAATGTCTACCATGCTCGTGGATTGGTAGGATTAATATAGTAAAAATGGCCATCTTGCCTAAAGCAATCTACAGATTCAATGCAATCACATCAAAATTTCAATGCAAGTCTTCACAGACTTAGAAAGAGCAATTTGCAAATTTATCTGGAACAACAAAAAACCCAGGATAACCAAAACTATTCTCTACAATATAGGAACCTCTGGTGGAATCACCATCCCAGACCTCAAGCTGTACTACAGAGCAATTGTGATAAAAACTGCATGGTATTGATACAGTGACAGGCAGGTGGCTCAATGGAATAGAATTGAAGACCCAGAAATGAACCCACACACCTATGGTCACTTGATCTTTGACAAAGGAGCTAAAACAATCCAGTGGAAAAAAGACAGTATTTTCAACAAATGGTGCTGGCTCAACTGGCAGTTAGCATGTAGAAGAATGCAAATTGATCCATTCCTATCTCCTTGTAGAAAGCTCAAGTTCAAGTGGATCAAGGACCTCCACATAAAGCCAATTACACTGAAATTAATAGAAAACAAAGTGAGGAAGAGCCTTGAGCACATGAGCACAGGGGAATATTTCCTGAACAGAATGCCAATAGCTTATGCTCTAAGATCAAGAATTGACAAATGGGACATCATAAAATTACAAAGCTTCTGAAGGCAAAAGACTCTGTCAATAGGACAAAATGGAAACCAACAAATTGGGAAAAGATCTTTACCAATCCTGTATCTGCTAGAGGGCTAATATCCAATGTATACAAAGAACTCAAGACATTAGACTCCAGGGAACCAAATAACCCTATTAAAAAATGGGGTACAGAGCTAAACAAAGAATTCTCAACTGATGAATACCAAATGGCTGAGAACCACCTAAAGAAATGTTCAACATCCTTAGTCATCAGGGAAATGCAAATCAAAACAACACTGAGATACCAGTCAGAATGGCTAGGCTAAAAAACTCAGTTGACAGTAGATGCTGGAGAGGTTGTGGAGAAAGAGGAACACTCCTTCATTACTGGTGGGATTGCAAGCTGGTACAACCACTCTGGAAATCAGTTTGTTGCTTCCTCTGGAAATTGGACATAGAACTACCAGAGGACCCAGCTATACCACTCCTGGGCATATATATATATACCCAGAAGGTGCTCCAACATGTAATAAGGGTACATGCTCCACTATGTTCATAGCTGCCTTATTTATAATAGCCAGTAACTAGAAACAACCCAGATGTCCCTCAACAGAGGAGTGGATACAGAACATGTAGTACATCTACACAATGGAGTACTACTCAGCTATTAAAAACAATGAAAGATTATATATATTACACAGAGATCGAATAAAGTGGTGGCATTACATGTGTGACTTTCTGGAACCTGAAACAGCTCTAAAAACCAAAGTCTGCTTTAAAAACAATAAATAAAATTTAACAAAGACAAAAAAATGACATAAATTTGAAAATTAATTATTTTAACAGAACATTATAAAAGCCTCAAACATAGAACTTTTTAATAGATCTCACTAATATTACATATTATTTGGTGGAAAGCTAATCTCTCTAAAATAACTTCCTTCTGTTATTATTTTGTATTTAAATTTTCAGCTGGGCACTGGTGGCACACACCTTTAATCCTAGCACTTAGGAGGCAGAGGCAGGCAGATTTCTAAGTTCAAGGCCAGCCTGGTCTACAGAGGGAGTTCTGAGACAGCCAGGGCTACACAGAGAAACCCTGTCTCAAACAACAACAACAATAACTATAACAAAAGTTTTTCATACAATATATTCTGATCACACTTTTCCCCCCAAACTCTTCCCAGATTCTCCCTAACTACCTGAATTAAATACTTGATGGATTTGAAAGCTGGCATGGAATTCACTTTGTAGACCAGCCTGACCTAGAACTCACAGAGATCCACCTGTCTCTGTGTCGTAGCCCTGGGAATAGACGAGTGTGTCCCCATGCCTTGCTAGGAAGGAATTTAATAGCTTATCTCACAACACCTTCCAAGGGAAGTCTCCTGAAAAATGCAATTTATTCAAATGTATTATGTGCTAATGAGTTTGAGGATGCTGTTTGGAGGTCTCAAGTTCTTAAAAACTATTGTATCATATGAAAAGTTTCCTTATGTGCAACTAATTAAAATACTTGATTGAAAAGATTAAATTTACAGTGACCAAAAGTGCAAATTGACTTATTTTTAAGTCTCTCTTTGAAATAATTAACATGTGTCTTTTGAAAATCAAAGTTAGAGTCTTCATTAGTGCTAATTTAACTTCCCAGCAGTAATATTAAAATATGATTATAATTCAAACTGTTTTAATCATTAATTTTGTTTTGAACTGTAATATTATATTAAAAAGGGAAAAAATTAATGATTTCTATATTAGGACTGACAAAATGCCAAAAGTATACTGATTTCTATAATAATAAGCAAAATTAAAACCAATTTGGTTCAAATCACTCTGTGTAAAGTCTGTGTATGTTTTACAGGTTGATTTTTCCTAAAGTTGTAAATTTAAGGCCAGCATGGGCTCCATGTGAGTATGTAGCTTGGCTTCATATTACTGCCTTGTCTCAAAAGAATAACTACTGCCATAAAAAAAAATAACAAAGAAGAAGGTTTTCTTGTCTGAAACAAGTGGGAGTCTGTATAATAATACTGGGAAACACTTGCTTTAGTTTTACAGCATCCAAAAAGGAGTACTGTAGCCATTGGTCATTTGTAACCACTGGGCTACACTCTTGCTTTGTAAGACCAACCCTACCTCTACCACTTGTGCAGTACCTGTGCTTGGAGATTTCATGGTAGACTCATGCCCTTTTTATGCTCTGGAGGCAACACAAAAGGCTAGTGGAAGGTTATCTGACCCCAGTTCCTTTCTGGACCTCCAAGGTGGTATTGACAACAGTGGAGTGCTTTTGCTGTAATGGGCAGAATCTACTTGGTCACCCTCTAACGCACATCCTGTTGTACACTTCCTCCTCAGATATTCATCACTGAAGCCCACCAGGCCCTTCCTTGGGTTGCTTCCTGAAGTTCCTCTTTCTTCGCTTACGTTTCTCTTCTCTGACTTCAAGTACCTAATTTCAATCTTATACATCATCAGTTTTTCCTTTTAACTTAGTCATTACTCTTACACTCTTGCCTCAGATTGATATTGCTCATTCATTCAGATTCTTTCAACAATGTTATTACTGTTAGCAGGTTGCTCAAAATCTTTCAATGCATTCTACCTTGCTTTTACAACCATGTGTGTATAAAAACTTTCTCTCACTCACTTGCTCTCTCTCTCTCTCTCTCTCTCTTTCTCTCTCTCTCTCTCTCTCTCTCTCTCCAACACCAAAAAGTATGATCTACATAGGCTAGACTATTTCATCCTATGGTTTAGAGATGCCCCAGGCTTCTCTCGGTGCAGTTTAATTCTCTAGACCCACTCACACACCTTTTCTTCTTTGGTCCTGTGGCTTCATGGTCTGCTTCTATGTACTTTCTGTCTTAAGCCACCATGAAGGCCAGCACCTCCCTTCAAAGAGTAGAGTCACACAAGGTGTTGATGGACATCCATTAGGATTTTCTTGTGTGGGATTTATGTCATGATAGAAGAAGAGTTTACAATGGAAGCTTGTATCAAAAGCAAGTTCCTTCCCACAGGTCCAGTCCTTGAACACTTATTTCTCTCTCTGTCTCTTTCTGTCTCTCTGTCTCTCTCTGTCTCTGTCTCTGTCTCTCTCTCTCTCTTTCTTTCTCTCTCTTTTCTCTCTCTTTCTCTCTCTGCCTTGTTCATGCTAAGCAAGTACCGTCCTGTCACAATATATCCCAGCCCCAGCATATAATTTTCAAGCTATCTTGTTCAGCTCACATAAACGCCTCCTAACTGTTTGATCATATCTTCTTTTTTATTCTTTATTTTCAAACATTATGACTCATCTGTTTTAAATAGTCTATCTTGAAAGAGTATACAAATGGGTGTTATTTTGTTTTATTTGGTTTTTGTTAAGTCAAAGAGAACTTTTTTCCTTATTGAAAGGCAAACATGACCCCTTTACTTTACTGAGACTGCATTCTGTTACCCTGTTCTATGGTGTTCTAATTCTTTATGCCTCTTGTGCCTTTCTCTTCTCTGTGGCTTTCTACTTTTTCCTCTGGGTTGGATCTGTTGGTGACATTTTGTCTGTTGTCTTCCACTTACAATATTTGTCATTTCTAATTTTATTTCTGATTTTTGGATTCCGTTTTAAAATGTTTTAATTTGAAGTAAAATTCTTATGGAAGTCTCTCATAGCAAGAGTGCCATGTGAGGTGATCATGGGCAACGAGATCACACGTGCAGATGGCTGTCATTTGTCTGCACCCCTCCTGCTAAGAGGAAATCTTAAACCTTAGTAAGCAGTTTCCCTTCCCTCTTTTCTCTGCCTTTGCTTATTGAGTATACAGACCAGCTATATAGCCCTGGCTGGCCAATCCTGCCTCATCCCATTGTGGGGACAAGCAGTGACCACCATGCCTGCTTGGTAAGCATCTTCTCCCCTGTGCTTTTCTGTCATGTTAGTAAATGAAATCCCTAAAGAAAAAAATAATCTAATTTTTTAATCCTTCTCTAAGAGTCAGGTTTTGGCAATATCTTTCAAGACATTCTGAAATTTGACTCTGAAGTTTCTAGAATACATTTTTTTAAAAAGATTCTGTTATTTCTTTCTTCTTTCTAAATGTACCTACACTGAACTCTTCCTATTGTCCTTCTAACATTTAGTATTGTGCAATAAATTCAGGATGTGTAGTTTTGACTTTCTTCTTTAATAAAAGTGTTTGCTCTGTTGTTTTAAAATATATAGTTTTTTACAATGAATCATTGAATTCAGAGATGATAGGCAGATCTGTTAACATACATGCATGGTCATGCAGTTCATTGATTAGAGTTTAGATACTCCTGATTCTCCAAATCTATGCTTTCCTCAGCTAGAACTTCCCAAATGCATGTCAGTCTTTTGTTTTGCCTTGTGAATAATATACATTCAATGATACTTAGATTTGGGGCAATACTTTCTTCTCTTCCCACCCACATTATTGGTATATATTTGCAGAACCATAGGTTTTCCTCATTTGAGGTTATTTCTCATCAGCAGTGTTTTATATTTCAAATTATTCATGTAGTACGTGCATGTATCTGGGTGGGCAAACATGGGGCATGTGCCTTGTGTGTGTATGGAGGTCTGGGGATTGAGTTCAGGTCATCAGCTTTTGCTACAAGACCTATTATCTGTTGATAAGGACAGTTGCTAAGAACTTGCTAAGAACTGTTCTTTTTTTCATCATGTGATTTATATGTTACATAATCAGATACAAATTAATGTCTAGAACAGTGGTTCTCAATCTGTGAGTTTCAAGCCCCTTGGGGGTTGAATGACCAATTCACAGGGTCACATATCAGATAGCCTGCAAATGAGATAGTCACATGATGATTCTTAACAATAGAACAATTACTGTTATAAAATAGCAACAGGAATAATACTATGGTTGGGGGTCATCATAATATGGGGAACTGTGTTAAATGGTCGCAGCATTAGGAAGGTTGAGAACAGTTGTTTTCAACTTGGTTGGTCTAGAGCATTCAGCACTAGAGGCAGATGAAGAGCTAATAGGCAGCTACAGTCTTTCCCCCAACTTCATCAGAAATGGCATCTTTGTAGGCTTATCAGGATCTGGAGTGGAAGAACACAGGGCTCTGTTGCCTAAGTCTCAGTAGTTCATGTTCTTGGAGGTGGCCTGAAGCTGTCAGGGACTGTCCTGTTGCTCTGCAGGTGCTGACACTGGTGTGAGGCACATGACCCTGCCCTGGCCCTGCTCCCTGAATCAGCTGAATCTGTACTCAGTGACGTAGGAACATTTCTTGAGAAAATGGTTACTCATTCCTCCATTTGTGGTCTTGCTTGCCTGGGTCAGCTCAGATCGCTCTCAGTGGTAGTCTAACTCCACTCTCTCTGTCCTATAGGTGGTTTATGATGCTTCTTATCTTCTGGTGAATAATTTGGCTTTGATTTTTTTTTTTTTTTGAAAATAGATTTTTTTCATACAGTATACTCTGGTCATGGTCTCCCTTCCTCCGACTCCTCCCAGACACTCCCCATTTCCCTATTTACTCAAATCAACTTCTCTTCTTGTTCCCACTAGAATACGAATAGGCACATAAAATAGCAACAACAACAGCAACAATACTAATACATAAAAGACAAACAAACCAGAATAGGACAGAACAATTAGACATTAAAAAAGTTATCCAAAGAAGAAACACATATGATGAGACACACACATTTGTGCACATAAAACCCGAAAAAAATTGGCAGCTATAATATATAAACAAAAGATATATAAAATAAAAAAAAATATAAAATGTAAGACAAAGCATAAAACATACCTCCAAAAACAAAGTGTTACGAGACAAAACAATACCTCCAAATATGTCATTGGGTTCATTTTTGTGTTGGCTATCTACAGCTGGGCATAGGGTCTGACCTTAAGAGCAGTTTGTATACACAGTGAGACTCCGCTGGAGAAAACGTTTTCTTTGATAGTGATTATCAACTGGGGATAGCTGCTGGGTTAGGGATGGAAGCTTGGGTTTGTTTCCCCTTCTCAGTGCTGAGACTCTACCAGGCTTAGGCCTGTGCAGGCCCTGTGCATGCTGCCGTAGTCTCTTGGGGGTTCATATGTGCATTAGTCCTGTCCTGTGTAGAAGGACACGTGCCTCCTTGATTCCTTGGTGTCTTCCATCCCTACTGGTCCTTATAATCTTTCTGCCACCTCTTCTGCAGACTCCCTGAGCCTTTGGGGGAAGGATTTGGTAAAGATACCCCATTAGAGCATTCTAAAGTCTCTCACTTTCTTCACATAGTTCATTTGTAGACCTCTGTGTTTGTTCCCATCTAGTGGAGAAGAAAGCTTTTCTGATTATGGCTGAGCAAGACACTGAACTGTGAGGATAGTAGAGTGTTATTAGGAGTCATTTTACTGATTCATTCCATTAGCAGAGCAGTAGTATTTGATTTTTCCTAGGTCTCTGGTCTAGCTAGTCCTCATGTTCTTGGCCTCTCAGACAGTTTCAGGAATGGATTCCATCTTATGTAGTGGGCCTTAAATCCAACCAGATATTGGCTACTCCCACATATTGCTACTCCCACAGCTTTGGGCCACTATTTTATCCACTCACCTTTTTGTCAGTTGACATGTTTACAGCTAGGCCGGTGCTTAGCTATTTCCTGTAGTAGTATGTAGAGTGCTTTATAGAATGGTGAATACTATTCAGTGTGTGTGGGAGCTGGGGCTGAAGGTTCTAGGTAGGTACCAGATTAATTTCTCCATGTTCAATGAGTTGTCTAGATGTTCCCTTCAGCAATAGGTCCTTACCATCAGTTTGTTGAGAGCAGTCCATCACCTTGGCAGTAACCGGTGTTGTTTGTGATTTTTATGGGGCCCCTTTGGTCAGCAGCTATAATTCATTCTCAGTACTGGAGGTGATAAGAGCTATATTTACATAGTGGGCACTTTGCCCCCTCTGTTACTTGGTGGTCCAACTTAGATTTCTTTCACATATGTACATATTTTAAGGAACTTCTACTATATCAGGTTCCCATATGATCCCTAAAATGACCCTTAATTTTAGCTACCCCTCTACACATTCCTTCCCTACTTATCGTATTCATTAGAGACAAAGCCTCAACTATATATCTTTTGACACCAAGTGAAGCCTCCAGTACTGGGGATGAATTATAGCTGCTGGCTGAAGGTGCCCCATAGAAAACCACAAACAACTAAGCGTATTGCCAAGGTGATTGACAACATCACCTCTCAACAAACTGATAAAAGGATCTATTGCTGAAGGGAACACCTAAACAACTCAATGAACATGGAGTCATTGATCTGGTGCCTACATAAAACCTTCATGCTAGTCCACACACCAGTGTTTATAGTTCTATATGTCTGGGTTACCTCACTTGGGATAATTTTTTTAAGCTCCATCCATTTACCTATGAAATTCATGATTTTATCTTTTGTAACAGCTGAGTAATATTCCATTCTGAAACTGTACCCCCAATTTTTTTATTCATGTACCCATTGACACTTATCTATGTTGTTTCCAAATTATGGCTATTATGAATAGAGCAGTAATTAACATGGTCGGGCAAGTGTCTCCACAGTACGATGTACAATCCTTTGGTTAGATGCCCCAAAGTGGTATAGCTATGTCTTAAGGTAGTTCTATCCCCAGATTCCTGAGGAAATGACATCCTGTTTTTCCATAGTGTTGTGTAAATTTGTACTCCCACAGCAATGAATGAGTGTTCCCCTAACACACATCCTTTCCTTTCCAGAATAAGCTGCCATTTGTTTTATTAATTTTGTCCACCTCGACCAGTGTAAGTTGAAATCACAAAACAGTTTTGATTTGCATTTCCTCAATGAATAAGGACATAGGGCAATTCTGGGCTTTTTTGTTTGTTTGTTTTTTTGGGTTTTTTTGGTTTTGTTTTGTTTTTTGTTTTTTGTTTTCAAGACAGCATTTCTCTGTGTAGCCCTGGCTGTCCTGGAACTCACTCTGTAGACCAGGCTGGCCTAGAATTCAGAAATCTACCTGCCTCTGCCTCCCAAGTGTTGGGATTAAAGGTGTGCATTACCACTGCCCTGCACATAGGGCATTTCTGTAAGTGTTTTTAATCCATTTATATTTATCTTTGGATAACTTTCTGTTTAGATTTGCATCTCACTACATAATTGGATTATTTGTTTTCTTGGTGTCCAGTTCTTTGAGCTCTCTCCCTGTATTTTAGACATTAGCCCTTTATTGTATATATAGTTGGTAAAAAAAATATCTTAGCCCATTCTGTAACCTGCCACTTTGTCCAAATGATGATGTTCTTTGTCATAAATCTGGGAAAGGAAAGCTTAAAGAAAAGAAATAGTAAAATAAAATATTTATTTTTAAAACATTGATGGTTGTGTTAAATATAAGCGATGTAAGCCTGGCATTACTTTAATCCTATCTTGGGAACTTAGAGGCAAGAGGAGGATCTCTGAGTTTGTGGTCAGCCTGGTCTGTAGTCTGGGAGTTTTGTAACAACCCGGGCTATACAAAGAAACTCCATCTTGAAAAATAAAAACAAAAACAAGCAACAATAACACCTATCTATCCCTATCTCTGTCTCTGTCTCTATCTATATCTACAGCTATATCCCTTATCTCTATCTCTATCTATATCTATACCACCTATCTCTGCCACTATCTGCTTCTGTCCCTGCTCCCACCTCTACCCATACCTATATCTATATTGTCTGATCTAAAGTCTCAAATGGAAAGATTTTTGATTTGCTTAAAGGAATGGGATACAATAATATATTCTGTAATAAGAATGCTTTAAATGTAAGGCATAGACCTCTCAAAAGCACATAGATAGAAGTAGCAGTGTCACATGGACAAAAAAATAAGAAGTCTATAGTGCCTTTATTGATTCCCAATAAAGGTACAGCACAGTACCTTTATTTTCCGTAGACAATGAAGTAGAAATTCTAGATGACAAAGGAGTTAGTTTACCGGGAGAACATCAACCTCCAAATAATTATGATTATTATTTAAACTCAATTATAAATAAGCAAACACAGAGGTTGACAGGCCTAGAAGGAGAAGTCTATCTCATATTTGGAGATTTTTAACTCCTTTCTTTTAATAATGGTGTTGTTACTATAGATTCTTTAAAAGTACCTGCTAAATAACTCTCCGATTTCACTGCTTCTCATCCCCTTTAAATTCTATTGTGCATAGAAAACATTCAGCAAGTTCAGAAAACAATCACACAACCCATGTGTACTCAGCAAGTCGATCCAACAACTACTGGTGATATTTCGTTCTTTTCATTGAAATATGATTTTATTTATAAAATAAACAGAATTTTATGTGTACAATTAATGTCCCTTTGTTATCCTCCCCAGGGCAAATCTTTTTTGGTAAGGTACAGATAATGTTATCATAAATATTTTGTGCAAATAGTAAGGCTTGACAGAGGGATGGATATGTAGATGGAACATATTAGAGAATCTAGAAACCAACCCATTACAAATACAGTCAATTTCTTTTGGCACAAATAAATAATTTTGTGTTGTAACTATAGAGCTTGAACCAAAATTTACTGCAACTATTGGATGTCTATGGGTGGCCAAGAAAACACCTTGGCTTAAATATTTTTAAAATCTCATTTATTTATTTTTATTGTGTGTATGAATGCACACATACCACGAAGTGTTTGTGGAGACCTGAAAACAGCTCTCAGAAATTGTTTCCCTCCTTCTATGAAGTAAGTCCTAGTGATGGAGCTGAGGTCATCAGACTTAGCAGCACGCACTTTGACCTGCTGACCTATTTTACTGCCCATTACACTTTATACTTTCTTTTTATCATTAATTCATTAATTTGTTTACTTCACATCCCAAACAGAGATTCTTGTCCCTCCTCTCTTCCCAGTCAGGTCCTCTTTCCTCCCCTCCCTCTCTACCCCTTCTTTTTTACCTTACAGTAGGGGAGAGCTCCAATGGATATCAATCCATCTTGGCATATCAAGTTGTAGTAGGACTGTGTGTGTCTTCTATTGAGGCTAGACAAGTTCATCTAGTTAGAGCAAAGTGATCCAAAGATAGATGACAGAGTCAGAGACAGCCCCTGCTCTGCTGTTAGAGGTCCCACATAAGAATCTAACTTTACATCTCTTACATATGTGTAGAGGACCCAGGTTCATCCCATGTATACTTGTTGCAGGATATTTGATTATACCATGAATATTGAGATTGCATTATTTACTGAAAAGAAGCCTGTTTCTAGTTGTGTTGTGGCTTAGCCTTTAACACCTTTAATCCCTCTGCTTGGAATATAGACAAACTCCTAGGACATACCTTCAATCCCAAACAATGAAGGCAAAATTAGTTTGTAAAAGGAAACACCCATGTTTGAAAGTGATGTCTAATTGAATGGCAGACAAAGTGACAAATCAGAGAAAGATTTGACAGAATAGGAATTGACCAACTCTTATGAGAAGAGTGAGAGAAAGGGAAGTTACTCAATGGAGCACTGAAGGCAGAGAAGGGAGGAAGGAGAAAGAGGCAGTTTTACTAGGGGAGCGGTGCAGAGATAGAACAAGCTAGAAACAGATAAAAACAGAAGAAGCCAGATAACCAGGAGCCAGAAGATCAGAGCAGATTGCTAGAGTCAGTTTGAGGGCAAGCAAAAGAGTTCAGGAGAAACTTAGAGAAGCCAGATTGAATCAACCTGGAGAGGAGTTTGAGTTGGAACAGAGTAGTTGAACAAGCCAGACAGAGCTCAGAAAGAACAAGAAGGGCAGAGTGGTAAGTCTCAGAGGATAAAACTGTTCTAGGCCTAGATAAGATTGCACAGAGGCTAGAAGTTTCCAGGACTAGCCCTAGGTTAGCAGAAGAAGAACAGAAGGAGGCAGTTAACCCCCAAGATGAAAATTAACTCAGGAAAATAAACAAATACTTTTACATTCTCTGATTGGTGGTTCAGTCTCTGTGAACCCCTCTGGGCCAATTCTATTTGATTCTGTAGGTTTTCTTGTGGTCCTTGTGTGTCCTTGACCTGTCTGGTTCCTTCAGTCCTTCCTTCTCTTCTTCCACAGGATTTTCCAAGCTCTACCTAATGTCTGAGTGTAGGTTTCTGTATCTGTTTTCATCGGTTACTGGGTGAAGCCACTCAGATGATTGTTATGCTAGTCTCCTGTGTGCAAGTATAGGAGGATATTATTAATAGAATCAAGGGTGGGATCTCTCTCATGGTGTGGGATTCAAGTTGGGCCAGTCTTTGGTTGGCCATTCCATCACTCTCTGAACCTCGTATAGGCAGGAAAAATCGTGGGTTGAAGGTTTTGTGGCTGGATTGTGTTTCTATAAAGCAAAGGACACCATCAAAAGAACAAAATGGTAGCCTATAGAATGGGAAAAGAAAGAGCTTCTCCAACCATACATCTAACAGTGGGCTAATATTTAAACTATATAAAGAACCCAAGAAATTAGACAACAAGAAACCAAACAACCCAATTAAAAAATGGGGCACAGAGCTAAACAAAGCTATCAACAGAAGAATCTTTAATGGGCAAATAGAACTTAACGAAATTCTCACATCCTTAGTCATCAGAAAGTGCAAATCAAAATGACTCTGAGATTCCACCTTATACCTGCTCACAGACTCCAAGAAGCTAAGTAACAAGGAAAGCCCAAGAGAAGATGCTTGAATATCACCTAGAAGAGGATGGTGTGGGGACGGTGATACCCAGGGGCCCGCTCCCTTCCCAGAGAAGGAAGGGGGAGAATAGGGAAGGAGCTGCAAGATGGGGGACTCCGAAGAGAGGGGAATTGATATTGGGATATAAGTGAGTAAATAAATGGATAAATTTAAAAATGAACTGAATGGAGAGAGGGGACTAGGTAGGAGAGGGGGTGGGAAGGAGAACAGGGATGCGAGTAAGGAATGAGGAAGACAGAGGGAGAGAGAACTGGAATCAGTAGGGGGTTATCTCTCAAATAAGCTAGAAATCTGGGACAATGGAAACTCCCAGGAATGTATGATGGTGACCCTAGCTAAGACTCCTAGCAATAGAGGATATGGAACATGAGGTGGTCATATCCTGTAGCCAGGGAAGACTTCCAATGGAGGGACAGGAATATCATCCCAGCCAAAAATTTTATGTTTTCTTAAAATCCTAACTGAAAGTGAATCATATACACTCATGTGAAATGTAAACCTATGGAAAGAGTAGTATAGAGAATTAAAAATCCAAGACTAGGTAAAGAAATCTTAGATTTGACACTGAAATTATGATCTATAAAAGAGAATAAAATAGATCAACAAAACTTCACTAAAAGAAAAAATAATGCTGTGTGAACAGTCTTAGCAAGAAGGAACTGTGGAATAGTTTGAGATAAAGGTATGTGGCTCATCTCATGCATGAAAGGACCAATTTCTGCTCCTCCTTTATCCCTGCACATCTTATAGGCAAGAAAAATTATAGGTTGAAGGTTTTGTGGCTGAGTCAGTGTACCCATTCCTCCATTGGATGTCTTGCCTGGTTATGGGAGGTGGCCATTTCAGATTCATATCCTGTATTGCTATGAGCCACAACTAGGGTCACTCTCATAGATTCCTTGGAGTTTCCAATATCTAGGTTTCTAGTTTGTCCTAGTGATTCCCCCCCACCAATTCCAGTTTTCTCTCCCTTCGTCTTTCCCACATTTGATACCTTCTGTTCCCCTTCACACGCCTCAGGTCCATCCCTCCTTCCACCCCTCAATGTCTATTCTATTACCCCTTCTCAGTGAGATTCAAGCATACCCACCTGAGCCCTCTTTGTCACTTAGCTTCTTTGAGTTTGTGGATTGTAGCATAGTTAGCCTGTACTTTATGGCCAATGTTCACTTATAAATGAGTACACCCCATGTTTGTCTTTCTGGGTTTGGGTTACTTCACTCAGGATGAACTTTTCTGTTTTTACCCACTTGCTTGCAAATTTCACAACACTGTTTTTAATAGCCAAGTAGTATGCCACTGTGTAAATGCACCGTATTTTCTTTATCTATTCTTAGGTTGAGGGATGTCTAGGTTAAGGCATAGTCAACAAATGATTGGCCCCACTTGAGACTCCTGCTGAAAGATAGAAATAGAGATAGTGATATGTATATATCTATACATATATCAATATGTATATCTATCTATCTATCTATCTATCTATCTATCTATCTGGAGAGAGAGAGAGAGAGAGAGAGAGAGAGAGAGAGAGAGAGAGAGAGAGAGAGAACACTACTGACACTATTAATAATATTTCGCTACCTTGCAGGCAGGAGATTAGCATCACTGTCCTCTGAGAAGCTTTACCCAGCAGCTGATGGAAACAGATAGAGAAATCCACAGCCACACATTAGGCAGAGTTTGGGGAGTCTGTGGTATAGGGGGAGGAAGGATTGAACAAGCCAGAGTCAAGGACACCACAAGGAAACCTACAGAATCATCTAACCCTGGCCCATAAAGGCTCACAGAGATTGAGCTACTAACCTGAGGACATGCATGGGACAAGCCTAGGCCCCTTACACATATATAACATATATGCAGCTTGGCCTTTATGTGAGACCCTTAACAGCACTTTAAAATTTGTATCTGTCCTTCAAGTCCACATACATATATTTATCTATTTGAATGAGTATATATGAAATAATCTCTATATATCTTATTTCTACAATGCTGTTTTAAAACATATTATTCATGTAGACATGCCCACCAATGATCTAATCACATTTTAATTGCTGCAGTATAACATATATGTCTGAGTGAGTGTTTGATTACTGATTTCCTTTGTTTACAAGCATTGGTTTCCAAACAACTCAAGAGACTGGGGACCAGGAAGCTGTGGGAATGTCTATCCAGAGAAGGGGAGCCATAACACGAAGCCTAGGGCCCATTGGAACTCAAAGTAAACTGCCCTATTGCAAAGTTGTCTATGTGTGCTTTAGTGAGAAAGCTTAGCCTTGTGCTCTGTGGCAGGAGAAATACTCAACAGGCCCAGGGTTTTTCTCACAGAGCAGGTGAAAAGAGTAGGTATGGATTTGTGAAGTAATAATAACCAGCTTATTTGCTAAACACATACTAGCACTGTATTGTTGTACCATATACTATCACTGTAAATAAAAATATTTACTATATGTTATTTCTTCTGAAAATTTGTTCTTTTCTTGCTGGTCTTTACTGTTGTATTTATCATAGTAGATGGTCCATGTGTGTATACCTGTGTGTCCTCTCTTTTCTTTGTCAAGTTCTTAGTGATATTCTATGCACATTGTCTTAATGACTGCACCTTTTCAATATATTTTAATACTTAGCCAGATTTACCCTTTCTAACCTTTCTAAATTGTTCTCCTTGTCATCTATCTCTATCTATCTATCTATCTATCTATCTATCTATCTATCTATCTATCTATCTATCTATCTATCATCATCATCATCATCTACCTCTGTTGTAGAATAAAACAGTTTAGCACAGTAGGCTTCATATGTGGGTTGGTATATACAATTTGCTCATTTTTTATCTCACATCCTTTAAATGCATTTTGATTTCATCTAATGGTGTGGAATATTTTTGCTTGTGCTTTAAAGACTGTTTGTGAACCTGATGCTGGCCTCAATCACAGCTTTTTTGTAGTAAACTAGGCTAGAATAAAACTGGTGGTGATTTTCTGTCCATTCATCTTGGACCTAAAAATTGTATTGAGTATTTAATTTGATTATGAATTCTGTTAGATAGATTTTCGTAGAACAAAAATGCACAAACTTGTTTTTAAAAGCAAACAGTAAACATTAATCTGTGAATGTTCTACCACAGATATGGAGGGCAATAGACAATGTTTAAACCGGTAGATATTTGAGGATTTGGCCTTAAACAGGGCGTCACTTAAATATTCTATTTAAATTACCTATTATCATGTTCTAGAAGCTAAGCATTCATCATCTTCTTTCTTTTTCTTTACATATATCACGGGCTTGAGTTTTTAGTGTAGTGTTGTACAGCAGTGCTGGTGGTAGTAATTGCTGCTTTCTCCTGAACTCATGAGGGGTCATTACAGTTTGATATTCAGAAGGATGCCCCTAGGAATTAATTTAATTATTATGTTTTTGTTAATATCAGCAATCTGTGTGTAATCTTATGACTGCATAAATTCAGATGGCTGTCCCCTGCCCCTAAAGAGAATTACAGATATATAAGATACATAACAAATATAAACACACATTCATACATATGTATGTCATGTATCTAATCCAGTGCATTTTTTGGTGCATGCTTTTCACTTCGACAAATGATTCAATTGTTTAGTGACTATAGACCTTTTCCTAACTTGTTTTGAGACATTCAGTGATTAAAATTGCTTTTAAAAAAAGTTTTACATCTCCTGGCTGAGACCATAATTCAGTCAGTAAAATGTTTGCTGGACCAACATGGTGTGATCTAATCCAGGCCTTGTAGATGCAGAGAATAGTCATATCGCTAGAGCTTGCATGTCAGCCAGTCTAGCCAATGTGGTGAGCATCAGGCTACTGAGAGACTCTGTCTCAAAAACCTAGGTAAATCAAATCTGGAGAATAATAGTTAATGTTGTCCTCTGGCTTCTATATATACCACACATGTTATTGCATTTCCACTCACATAAACATGCACACACAACGCACACACATATGACAAGTAAAAATTATATCCATTTTTTCAAACAAATTAGCATAATTTTGCATCTTATATGTTCATATGTGAGGTCATATGAGCACATTCCCTTTACATTCTGTATTATGTTGGTCATGGTGCCCTTGCTTTTCTCTCCATCAGTTTTGCTAGAGACTGATATTTAACTATCATCTTCTCAAGGATCTAGATATTTGTGATTTTGTTCACTAGTTTTTCCTAAAATAAATTTCATTCTTATTCTTCCCTACATCCTTCTTTGAATTTATTTTCTTACTCTTATATGTCTGTTTTCGTTGAACATTTGGTTCATTTAAGTTTAATCTTTCAAAAGTTTTAGGAAGTACCACTTTAGTTATAACCTAGAAACTTTAATAATTGTTGTCATCTAGATATAACGTGTTCACAATCTCTCATAATGTAGGAGTACATTTTTAAGTGCCTGATGTATGCAGCTGTTTTGAGATCTTTTATTGTAAACTTTTAATTTTATTGCATTGTGATTCAGTAATGTTTTTATTGTATCCATCTTTGAATGGCGCTGACATTTTTCTAAGTAGGGCTGTGTTTGTTCCAAAGCACAAGGGAGTTAGGAGGTAGTATACAGCCTAGCATCTTGGAATTTGGTGGTGGGTCGCTGGAGACACAAAGGTATGGCTTACCCAGGAAACACGCCTGCATACCTTCTCCCATCATGCTTTGCTTTCTCTTTTGCTATCAAATTTTATGATTCAGATTTTTTTTTTGTGAGACACCATCTTGCATTTTAACATTCTGAATACTTTGGCTTCAGGTGTGTTTTTACTTAAGGACAATTTACAAATCAGAAACTTGTAATAAACTCCTTTACAGTTGTAGCTGTGAGAAGCCTCCAGTTCCCTTAGGCTTGATTGATAAAGCGTGGCGTTAATCCTTTTCCTATGGTGATGCATCGCAAGCTTTATGACAGAGGGAAACAGCTGGTGGAGCGGGTTCACGGAAAGGTGAAGGTAATATTGCCACAAAGAAACCAGAAAAGAATGATTTTTAAAAAGGGATAATAGTTGTAACAACACCATTAACCTTTTGTTTCAGATTATTGAATGCATGGTCATTTTTAGAGGTCTAACCAAAGCATTGCAGGAACTGCATGTGACAGACAGAGCAGAGCAGAACGAGCTATTACTGTTTCCTTCTATATTCCCCTCTTCCTTAAGACATTAAGGAAACAAGACCATTGCTGTGCTTGGACTTATTGGGAGAGACAGTTAAAGTAATTTCTAAGTGAATGAGTTGACCTCTGTAGAGGGAAGATCATTAAAGAATACAGACGTGTCTACATAATAAATGCAGATACCTAGTTTTTAGGCCAGATTCTATCACTGAGTGGAGGCCCGTTGGAGATGCAGTCATCTGGTGTGTTTCCTATGCTAGGTTTGTAAATACTCTTGAGAGCTGCTGTGTCCTTTGGGCAACAGTTTGACTCAGTGGCAACTGGGGTGTGTCTCCTTTTTGACGTCTTCCTTTTAGCCACCTGTAGAGGGAATACAAAAGCAGGACCAGTGTGACCAATGAATACAAGACATTGTGACTCTTCATGGAGAAAGCATAGAAATCCTATGAAAAATTTTGTCTAGAAGGGGAATTATCAATGCAAGGATTTTAAATTGGCATTGATAGACAGTGGTGGTGTTAGATTGCAAAGGCTCTAAGAACACTCTCCAATTTTCTGTACAGATTCATAAGTAGTATATTGGATTTACATTTTGAGAATTTGTGGGCTCAGAACATTCTCAAGGGTTTTCCTACACATGAAGCAGCTCAGAATAATGAATCAAAAATGTCCAGTGTGCTTTGCTACCTAGAAACTGTTCTTTCAGCTTGATTTTATGTAGCTAGAAGTTTGATATTGAACCCTCCACGCACTGCACTCTCTTCTCAACAGCTATTAATGCCCTCCTTCGTAACCTTCTCAGGAACTTGAATTTCCAGGTAATCTACTACTGAAAGTAAACTTTGGAATGCCTGTTTCATGAAATAAGAAACCACTTAGAGAACAGCGTGATACAGGGAAGTGGGCTCTGAGCAGTTTGGTCCAACATGGGAGAAGTCTACAAGGTACCTCATACATACAGATCCTTTAATGTTTTGTGTGCAAAACATGATGCAAAAATAATTGACTTATTATTAAGACTTTAAAATAACTAACGGCGAATATCTCTATTTTCAATCACGTGCATTTCTATATACAACACACGACTTTTCTCCCTTCTATCTTCCACTCCCCTTCTCTCTTCCCTGTGGCATGATGTTAGGTCTCTCTCTTTCTCTCCCTCTCTCTACTCCCCACTTTACTTTCTCTTTCTGTTTTTACTTACATATTTTGGGCTTCAGTGAGAACTGGGAAAAGACAAAGTGCTCTTCCCCAGACATATGCTCACTCACATATCTGAGGTAAACAATCTCCAACACTTCTACAAATCTTCGAACACTCTGGGTCCCAGTGGAAGAACTGTGCTTCTTTAAAAAAAAATGACTAAACACACTGAGTCCATCAATACTGTCCATATGTGCTTGGGCATAGGGTCATCCACTGGGACACAGGGAACCTCTCAATGGTCATACTCCTGAGGAAAAATGATATGCCTTTCCCTCAACAGCCAACCACTGTCAATAGTTCCTGGGCAATGGATGGAACCTCCTTTCCTCTTCCCTTCTTCATGTTGGAAGTTTAACTGGCTTGATGCTGTGCAGGTCATATGTAGGTAACTATAGATGCTGTGGGGTTTTGTGTGCAACAGCTATGCCCAGGTGGGACACTTTTCTCCTGATCGTCTTCCTGGCTACGTCCTTTGGGGTCTTGCCAGTCTCTGACTAGAACTGCTCAAGCCACTCTCACACAAAGCACACACTCACATGTACACTGCATGCCATCTTCTAAATCCTCCTCCTCTTCTTTGTCTAGTCCTGGAGATCTGCTGCCCCTCGCCTGGCTAACTCTTCCCTGTTGTACTTAGATATTATGGCCCTACTTTGATGTCTGTCTGTCTTTCATGTGAAGTGTCTGACTCCCACTAACATCTAAATGTGTATTTAGTATATGGTTCCTTTGTGCCACTGTAGGTCCATGTTACTTCTATCACAAGTTCCTAGCACACAGCCATTTGTTTAGGTTTTATGTGTCTGCAATGTTAAGGTGGGCAGGAAGCAAATTTTTATATCTGCTGCCCTGTTCCTAATAGGCAGCCTTTCAGTGAATGTATTGGTTTGAACTTTTGATTCTTGAGATTTATCTTTTACTTGGGCTTGCTATATACCATGGGAAATTTCTATTAGTATATAGAAGACTCAATACACTAAGACAGAATGACCAGTAGATATTTCAGAGTTGCTGTGTCCTCTTCACTGTTTTGTGGCCTGTTTGTCTCATGCAGACCAGCTTGGCTTCAGTCTCATGATCCCCATGCTTCTGTCTTCTGGGTGTTGGGATTGCAGGTATGCATCACCATGCCAGTTCTCCATTCTGGTTTTAGCCCATGAAAATAAAATAAATTAAATACCCAAGGAAGTCCAAAGAGCCATGTCATTCTTTGTGTTTTATACTTTGGGTATGTAATATTGTTACAGAGAAAAGTGAATGAACATATTATTCCTACCAAAAGGACGTGACTCAAATTTTGAGCCTGCTGTTTATCACTAGGTGATCTTAGTGGAAATTGATTGCTATCCTTAAAAATAGCTTGCTCACTTCTAAATTAAGGGTCCCGGCAAGACATTTTATCTCCTGATAGAGCTGCACACAGCATTGCTGAGTGTGCCACCGATTTGTAGAATCAATGCCTTCCTTTGCAAGATGTGATAACTGGACAAGACTAAGACTATTATAATACACATTCTTGTTTCCAGTTGCTTTGTTTCTACATCACTAATAAGCCAGAGAACCCTTTGTCCCTGATGACATGGCTTGTTTCAGACTCTCTTGAAGCAACCATTGCCAAATAGATAGTGCTGGCTCAAAAAAATAAAACCTATCTGCCATGTCAGTGCTAGAGTTAGATATTGATGAAAAAGAAAGAAAGAAAAATTCTGTTAATGTTTAAAATCCCGTACTCAAGAGCACATGACTCCATCAGCAGCAGTGTTGTTACTCTGTCTTCTTCTAAAGGGTTAGGATTGTGTCTGGACACATGCCTCCTCAGAATAAAGACATAGATTTCCTCTCTGTCCTTTGTTACTGGTATGGTAATGGAGAGATAGGTATTAAGAATAAGAATGTATTTTCCTGCAAACATTGATGCATGACCATTGCAACCTACCGAAAGTTCACAGTGCCTCATCAATTGCTTGTATAGTGAAGCCCCTTCCCCAGGGATTCTGAGTCTCAGTGAGGAAAATGTCTAGGCAAGTATTCACTTTAGGCATCGAAGGCAATGGAAAGACTTATGCATCATGAGCTCGAAAGGAAATACATTAAGTTGGTGTCGATCTACACCTTTTGTATAGGTGTATACAACCAAAGTAATGTGCTTGACAGAGCAAGAAATCGGGAGAGCAGAGTTCTGAATTCCCGTTTTGATTTTATATATGTTGCTTGAATTATTAGAAGTATATACAGCCCAGATTTACTGGAAAGCATGAGCAAAGGCTTGGAGGATAGTCTAGACAGTAAAGTGCTTGCTGGGGGAGCATAAGGAACTGAATCCAGATCCTCAGAACCCATATCAAAAGTCAGGCAGGCTATACATGTCTGTATTCTCAGTGCTAGGGAGGCAGAAAACGGGCACACCTTTGGCCTTGCTGGCCATCAAGTCTGGCAGGATTAGTAAATACCAGGTTCAGTGAATGATCATGTCTCAAAAATTAAGGCAAACAGAGACTGAAGAAGATATACAATATCAACCTCTACATACATGCTCACACATGGTCATACATAGGTATGAAGATACAGTGTATACAATATAATTTTAAAAATAATGTGTATATGTGCACGAAAGTGGAAATAGGTTGTATTGGTAGGGGATGGTGGAGGGATGAGGATGTGGAAGCAGTCAGGAGGCTTTTCCAGATCCATGGTATCTGGTAATCCAAGCAGGAGACTGACTCGGCCGCTAGCAGAAGCCCGATCAGGATATTTGCTTTGCAAAGTCTGAAGAATTGCTTAGTGACACATTTATATTGCGGCACATGATGTTCAAACACAGTCAACACACCTCATGAATCTTCAAGGATGAGTAGTTTTCTATATTTTAGTACACGTGGCTCACTTTGCTACTCTATCACAAAGCATCCCCTCCACTCACATCTCTCTATAATCTGTTTATGTTTGAATATCCATATTTATATTGACTACAGTAAAATGTATATAATGAAGTCATTCCACACCAAGAACATCTTTTTATCTGTTTCGTCAGAGCATCATTTAAACACCCAACATCCTGTTACTGCACCGTAGTTAAATAAACTCCAAGATTCTCACACTCAATAACCCATTAAATCATCTTAAATACTATGTCATAATGACAACTCGATGCAGCCAGATGTGATATCTGAGGAATAAAAAAAATACTTTTCTAAAGACACAGCTTCCTGATTTTACATCCTCCAGCCCATCTGCACAGCTGTTGAATCTCTCTGCTCTGCTTTGGTGGGTGTGTATATCACTTACATCTGCTTCAGGCATGGCTTCCCTGAGGTACTGTGGAATGGTCCCCGGGCCATAGTGATGCGTAGTTTTAGGAGATCAACAACATTGTTTCATCGTGTGGTTTTCTCAGTCTGGAAAGTGTAAATACTATAATCCTTGTGGACATGGCAGTATTAGTAACAGGCTTTGTGTGGGCCCCATGGTCCTGGAGTCATAGTCAGTTAAAGCCCCAAAGAATGATGCTCATCCCACCCATGCTGGATAGAGAGCTGGTGACATAAAGAACACACAGATGTGCTAGACATGCCCATATATGGATTAAGAATCACTTCCTGGTCTTGTTTGAACACCGTTAAACAAACTGAATACTTTCAGTTCAACCCCCCCTGTCACAATGAAAGATTCATGGGACACATCTGATTACAGCCCTGCATGTTTCTGTGTCACACAGGATTGGAGGTGAACTTTTGAACTTCCGATTCTATCAGTTGGCATACAACTTGGCACGATCACCCTCGTGCTGAACCCATCAGAAAGGGAGAACCCATTTAACACGTGTGTTATACACTGTGTGGGGAGGGATAATGCCCCACCAAGCAGCAATCCTTAAAAATGAGGTTGTAATAGGCAATGCGCACGGCCCTAATGCCCCCGGATTCATACATGTGGTGAAATTACTAGCTGGGTAATGTCCTCCACAAAGCCACCATGCTTCAATCTGGAAGGCGGCCCATTGCTGATACAACAAATCAATTGATAAGAAGTGTCTTTATTGCAGTCAAAAAAAAAAAAAATCAGCACAACCCCAAATAAACATACACGGCTCATAAAACAAATTGCTCACCTAAAATGAGTTACATTCGAGTTTTTTTTAAAGTAAATTATGCCACAGAATATTCAATAATGTATTCGTCCTCCAAAGTGTAAGACTATAAACAGCACTAAAAGTAAATGCTTTCATGTTTCTTTTTAGTTTAGTATTTTTTTCAATTTACAGGATTACCAAGAGCAAAATGTAAAAGAAAAAAAGTGGTAAAAATGGCCTGTTCTGTGAAATATAGGAAAAAAATATACCATCTGTGATTTAGCACTAGTCTCCATATTCCATCTGTGAGCTAAGCACAGCTCTTAACAAAGACTGCATCCCATTGCAGTTCAATATGATTTTTTCCTTAAAAGTTTTTCTAAGAAAACTACTTTTATAACACTCCATTGTCTTGGCATGGAGTCACTGAATGAAATAGTAAATACGGTCATTATGCATATTTGAAGAACTTGTTATTGCATGTCAGGGCTCCAAACTCTAGCAGCTAATAAACAGAAATGAATTGTTGTCCATCACCTCTCAGACAAGAAGGCTGTAGGAAGGCCTTTGCTAACCCTGCATACTGAGCTTTCACTGCTGGGTAACAGCTAGTGTCCTGTAAAGGAATATGAGCAGATAGTGATACCCAACGTGCAAAGGGAAGTGTGAGGATCAGAGAGAAATATATGTATGATGTGACCAGGTCCTGAGTGGAAACATTGTGTAATTCTTAGGAAATAATCCTGTTCCTCTAACCCAGTGGTTCTCAAGCATCCTAATGCTGTGACCCTTTAATACAGTTTGTGTGTGTGTGTGTGTGTGTGTGTGTGTGTGTTGTGGCAAACCACTTCCCCCAAGCATAAAATTATTTAGTTGTAACTTCATAATTTTGCTAATGTTATGAATTATAATATAAATATCAGCTATGCATGTTGATCCCTAAAGTGTGTCAGGATTCACAGATTGAGAATCACTGCTTAGGACTATTCTATCTTGTTTCTGGCTACCATTTCTTTTTCATGATGTATCCTTGATATGGGGTTCCCAGCCCTCCTTAGAGCGAGGAATCCTACTTTTGCAAAGCAGAGCTCTAATAATGGCTTCTCTCCCTTCTTGAGAACATCACGGGTATTGTGGCCACACAGCCCATTTCTTCTTCTGCTTCCATACTGTGGATGTTTACTCACTCTCCATTTAAACCTTTGGTATTCTGCTTAATATCTGAAGGGATATTGGATCTCTGTCTCCCTGAAGACACCATAAACTCTACCCAGCTGGCTTTTCATCTTTATACCCTATTTCATCTTGTCTAGGGATTGAATTTGGTCACGACAAAAATCTGGCTTAGTAAAGCGGGAATTCATTTCTGTCACACACTGTGCAAGAAATCTAGATGGAGGGAGATGGCCGAAGCCATTTATTTAGGGGCTTATCAATGCAGAGGCTAAATCTCTAAATTTCTCAAGGGCACCTGTTCTGCTAGCCTTTATCTCTGAATGCCAGCCCAGCTACAATAGGGTTCTGAATGGTTCAGCCCACTTCACTTATGGAGATCAGAACTGAGTTGTACAGTATCGCTAAGTATAGCAAACATGAGGGCTGCATTTTTATTTTTCCAGACTCTAGTAGAAAATGGCAAAAGAAAGATGAAGGAGATGACTGTCAAATGCACCAAGCTCCTGTGCTGCTGACAGGCTAAGTGCTCTGTGGAAGAATTTCTATCTCAGCCCATCTCAGGAAGGATAAGCCCCTGAGTACCAGAGGAACACACTCTGAGAGAAATTTCCGAAAGAGTGAGCTGAGCCCATCAGTTTGCTAACTGCTTTCCCAAGAAGAGTTTGATAACCTTCAGAGCTCTCTTATCTTTGGTGTCAGCTCCTCAGGGGGCATGGGCTCAGTCAAATGAAGAGGAAATGAAGGGGAAGCTTGAGGAGTAAGGCGAGGCACTGAGAGGAAGGAAGAGGAAGGCTTTGGTTATACTAGGAAGTTCCAGAACCCTGTGCTGATGGCCAAGAATCTGTTCCTGTGTGCTCATTCTTTCACAGATACTCATACTGAGGTCATTTACCCATGGACCACAGTGAGCAGAATGCATTCAAGACTGGCCAAATGAATGAATGTATGAAATACATGCATACGTACATATGCATGTAAACCAAGTTATCTATTCTTAGAAGGATCTTGTCACAGTGACAATAATCAAAAATAACTCTCTACTTTGGTATTTAATAAGGGTGACTCCCACCGTACATCTCTGTCTTCCCGATAGGACAGAATGTGAAGGAACCTTTCGAAGGAACCTTTCTCTTAACTGAGGGATCTCCAGAAGGAAGGCTTCTCTCTCTCATCTCTGTCTCTGCCACTGTCTCTCTTCTCTCTCTTTCATTGTCTCTCTGTCTCTTTCTCTCTTCTCTCTCTGTCTGTCTCTTTCTCTCTCTCATCTCTCTCTGTCACTGTTTCTTTTTTCTGAGTCTCTGTGTATCTGCCTCTCTCTGTCTCTCTGTCTTTATGTCTCTCTGTATCTCTCCCCTCCCCCCAATACCCTGTCCATTTTCCCCATGATCTACACTGTTCCACTGGGTCTTAGAAAGTGACACAGGGCTTGTTGAGGCTTACATAAAAATTCTGAGATAGACAGATACTATCCCACTTCCCTAAGAGCATTTCCTTACTTGAAGGGCAAGCTTTCATCACTATACCTGTTAGAAAAGAGACAAAGTAATACATTGTGGGTGATATTCACAAAGGCTCATGTTGTTGGTAACGATGGACGAAAGGGCCTGGCACTACACCTGTCTAGTCCCATGGCCCACCACTGCCAGGCGCACCAGGAGATGGCTTCTTCTGCACTGTGCTTCTAATAAGTTGTAGTTTATCCCTAAATTTCCCACTGGCAGTAAGTGCCATGGCATGGACACCTTCAGTCAGACTACAAATGTACATTTATAATTTGCAAAAGTCTCCAGAGAAAAACATGTTATTGTTTGCAGGGCTTCCTTCAACTTTACGATGACCTGACCCCTCTTTGCTTGCCTGAACCCCCTCACAAGTTCTGCCTTTGTCTCAGTTTGTTTGAGATAGGATCTTGCTATGTAGCTCTGATTGGCTGCAAACTCACAATCTTTACTTTTTCCTCTTTCCTTTTTTCTCCCAGCCTCCACAGTGCTTGGGTAACAGACATACATGACCACATTCAATTTATGTGTTAACTTCTGTCTATCCATCAATTTATTTAATTTTGTGTGTGGGGGTGCCAAGGTGTGCCCATGGAGGTCAGAGACAGCTTTAGATTTTCTTCTCCTACCATGTGGGCACCAGGGATTGAACTCCACACTCGACCTCCGGGCTGCTCCCTTAACTACCTTGGTACCTTACAGGTCCCCGTGTTAAGCATCGGACAGGACTGTCAACAATTCTTGGGGTTGGGAAGTAGCCTAATGTTTCTCCTGTTCTGACTGCTGTTGGTTTAAGCATTCTTTCACATTATAAAATAAAATCATCCTGAAAAATCATGTAAAGTTGAGAAAAGCAACTGAGAGGCAGATATGCAGAGGTTGTGTATGGCATTGTTGATCAGAGGAGAAAGCTGGGAACAAACTGAATGATCTTTATTCCAGAAGCAGGGAGAGAGGGCTGCTGGCAACCTGCAAGAAAGGTCGTTATGGCAGGAAGATATTAGTGCAGTGATGGAAAACTCTTCTGAGACATCATTTTCTCTGTCTCCCTCTGTATCTCTGTCTCTCTCTG
>NW_022196904.1:59038690-59071334 GCF_008632895.1 Mastomys coucha
CACATGTGCAGAGGCCAGAGGAGGACCACGGGGCCCCACTCTATCATTTCCTACTTTACATCCTTGAGACAGTGTCTCCCTGAACCTGAAGCTAGGCTGCTTGTCAGCAAGCCCTAGAGATTCTCCTGTCTCTGCCACCCTCAGTGCTGGTGTTAGGGCACCCATGCAACCACCCTGACTCTTTACATGAGACTTGGGTATTAGAACTCAGGTCATTCTGTTCCCCACCAAGGTCTGTTACCTGCTCATCCATCTGATTAGGTCTCCAATGTGTGTGTGTGTGTGTGTGAGTGTGTGTGAAAAATTGCAGCAAGCCTTCCTGTGCCAGCATCCCCTGCCCCAGACTTCCAGGAGAACTTCTTGAAGTGCTTTTGTATGCATGATCCGAGTTTTTTGTTTGTTTCCTTTTGTTTTGTTTTGTGGGGCAGGTGGATGAACATAGGTGGCCCTCTGTATCCATGGGTTTAGCCAAAGAAACAGAAGGAATAAAAGCAAAAACAAAACAAAATCCCCAAAAACAAACAAAAATTTAAAAAAATGGTGCTACTAAGCAGGTATGGGCCATGTTCTCATCATTAGTCCCCGATCCAGATGCAATAACAACTGCGTACCCAGCAGTGTCCATCACCTTGTATTTGACATTATATCCAAATTGAGCCTGACTGAAAGCATCTAGGAGGTTTGTGCCGGTTCCACACAAGCATGACACCATTTTAAATAAGAGTCTGTACCATCTGCTGATTTGAGGATGTGCTTGAGCCCCTCTGGACTCCGAGCAGCAGCTGCATGGATAAAAGATCACAATGTGCAATATTTTGTAGGTATCTAGCATGATTAGATACTGTTCTCATGTGCTTGGTATGAATCATTCTCTTCTTTCTACCGCTATAAATTTTCCGTTGTTCCTAAGTTACCGATGAGGAAATTGAGGCACACAAAGAGAAACTAAGGAAACAACTGACAGCCACACAGCTAGCTACAAAGCACTGGAGCTGGGATTCAAGGCCAGAGAGTCTGGCTCCAGAACCACAGTATTAAGCTCTACAATGCTCTCTCCAGCCCCCACCAGACTGTTAACATCACAAATCAATCATACCGTACAACTGAATCTTCACACCCTACACAACTGAATTCACATATACTTAGTTTTCTCTACCTCGCTTTTTTTTTTTAATGCTCCTTTATTTTGGTGCTAGGGATTGGTTTTAGGTCCTCATCAATGCTTGACAAAATTACTCAAGTAAACGTCATTACCATTGCTGAAGTTGTTTTTTCCTCTGTATATAGCCATGGCTGGCCCACGAACCCAATAAGAAGACCAGGCTAACCCTTGAACTCACAGAAATTCACCAACCTCTGCCTCCAGAGAGCAGGGATTAAATTCTGCACTATGCTGCCTGGCACAAAACCATTCTTTTAATAAAATACATGTTCTCTGTCATAGGAAGGTCACTCATTCATAAATCTCACAGTCACTACTGATTTCTCCATTCTTATTCTTCTTATTGTTTGTGTCTTCTGCCTCTTCTGAGGTCATTTTGAATTTTCCAAGTTTCCTAGAAAGTATCTAATTTCCTCTCCCACTCTCCATTTCTCATTTTAAAAACTCTGCTCTTGATTTCATTATCTATCTGAAATACAGACTTATTTTGTTGTTTACCTCAGGCAGAGGAGCTGGTTTGTTCAGACTGTCCATTGCTCCTCACTTGTGTAGTCTTTTAAAGTTATATAAATCGCAATCACATCTTCCTAGAAATTCTCCCTGATCAAAACCAAAACAGAAGCAAACCCCACAGGAATTGCATGAAAATTAACTTAAATTCTTTTGGGTGTTCCCTTTTCAGCATACTGTGCATCCATACCTCAGCCTGTGTTTCCTGTTTGGTGTTTATTAAGCCTTAATCTTTTGAATAAAAATAGTTTATAGTCTATCTTTTCTATCTGTAGCTCCATCATAACTTAGTTCTACTTGTAGATTTAAATAAATGTCACGTCCTTTCTCAGAGCTTTGTTTCAGGTATAGATGTGGACTCGCTTGTACTTTGTGTACTTTTTCTCTATTGTGAAAATTCCCAGGCAGAGGGTGTGAGTGTTGGTCATTTCACAGACTTAGGCTCACCCTCCTGCAGCTGTGCTTCTGGCATGAACGTGTTAGACTGCCCTCTTGTGGCCGGCACTGTAACTGCATGTGCACAGCCTTTTGGCTGGCACAGTTGGAAGAGCACTTGGTATTCAATTAGATGCTTCTTTGTAACATGGTCCTTTCTCTTTATACCGATGTTGCTTATTTGTGTGCAGAGGTCTTCACACACTAAACCTCAGAAGAGCTTCTTAAGCTGACATTGCTATTTGAGAAGCAAGCATTTTGGACTGGACAAGGGCTGGGATTGTTTTCCTGTAAGGTCTCTGTCATGTGCTTGTTTAAGGAAAATTCGCCTGTTGCTGCTTCTCACCTTCACAGGGAACTCTGGAAAATTTCTCGGCAAATTAATTCTCATTGGGTGTTAACCTCTCATGTGATGTCAGCCTTTGGAGAGAGGGCTTTTCTGAATGTATTCATAAGGGAGAGCTGGGCCCAGGCTAGCATGTTCACACACTTACCGAAAGCTTCTCTATGTAAGAAATAAGATGGTCATGATCCGAGGGGTCCCAAACACAGGATGAGCTAACCCGAGCTGATTTCATTGTCCTGATTCTGGTTCAAGCCAGCGAACTCCACCACTTGCCTAACATATTCTATCATTCTGCCGGTTGCCACTCACAGCGAAATCTTGTCTCCTTTCACCACCCCCCTATCTACAGGACACCTTGCTCCCTCTTGGGTTCAGGCTACCCAAGGCCTTACCTGCATTCCAGCTGGGCTCCATATGCCTTGCTGGATCTTGTTGTGTTGTCTTCCTGTCTGCAGCTGGAGAGGCTGTTCAAAGTCATTGTTTCCTTAAAGCCAGGGCAGTGCCTATAACTGTTATGATGACGTTCACTTGCATGAGCAGAGCTGGTGATGGTTTCTTCTCTTTGGCCTTTGGACTCTTCTTTCCTTTGGAGAACATGGAGAACATGCCCTTCTGTGCTATCTTGAGGGTGAGTCCACCAATCTGGAGCATGACATTGGACTCAACTTCTCTAGAGAAATATTCCCACATTGTCCTTGTTTCCTGGATGTGTGCTTTCTGTAATTCCTCCCTCCTTTTACATTGAATTAGCCTCCAGAGGTGGTGCTTCAAGCTCTCAGACATTTCAAGCCATATTAGAGATAAGACTTCCACAGAGCTGGTGTGGCAACCCTTTGAGTACAGGAGAGGAGCAGGGTTTCTCTGATTTATTGTTCTGAGTTCTTTGTCCTTGCCTCTTGTGGTGGTCTGAATGAAAATGCCCATCATAAATTCATAGGGAGTGGCATCGTTAGAGGTGTGGCCTTGTTGGAGCAGGTGTGGCCCTTTGGGAGGAAGTGTTTCACTGGTGGTGGGCTTGAGGTTTCAAAAGCTTAAGGCAGGCCTAATGGCTTACTCTCTCTTCCTGTTGCTTGTCAATCCCTATGTGGAACCCTCAGCTCCTTCTTTAGTACCATGTCTGCTTACAGGTCACCATGCTTCCCACCATGATTAATACTGGACAAAACCTCTGATCCTGTAAGCCAGCCTCAATTAAATGGTTTCCTTTACAAAAGATGCCATGGTCATAGTGTCTCTTGGCAACAGTAGAAACTCCAACTAAGACCTCTGTCATTCTCTGTGTTCTTCATAATCCAAGATAATTGTTAAAATTCTTGCATTATATCCTCCTTCCAGACAAGAAACAGGAATGATAGAAGGACAAAATGAACTTTCTTGGTATGTTGCATGTAGTTTTTCCACTACCACCTTTACTTCAGGAAGTGGACCACTACCAGCTTCCCTTGAATCTGTGGATAACACACACACACACACACACACACACACACACACACACACACACACGCACACACACAGAGTTTGTTCCTTTACAATTTGCCTTTTTGGCACAATGGCTGGGCACTACTATCTCCCACCTGGAAAAGCATGCCCTTATCAATTTCTTAACTCAGTCTCTTCCATCTGCCCTAAAGGTCAGTGGCTAATCCCATCTGGCCCCGGCCAAACACCCATGACTACTCACCTGTAGTAGTGCCACAGGCCCCAGCTCCTCTGGAGACCTCACATGACTGCTGTGTTTTTTTCATTCCAAAGCATGGCAAAAACTCCCTCTCCTTCCTCATGTCTCTCTGCCTGCCTTCAGGGATGCAGAAGTCCCATTTCTTCCTTTTGTCCAGCAATTTGCCCACACCTTTCTTTACTAACAAATCAAGAACCAATTGGAGATCAGGACCTTACCATCAGAAGCTCTCTTTACACTTATACAATAGAATTCTCATAGTCAACCTCAAAAATGTCAGTATCTGTCTCCTTAGCTACAGCTTAGTGTTGTGGACATGCCCAGCTACAACCTAAGCTGAGAAATAAGTTTACCTAGTTTCAATACCACCTCAGCGTAAACAGTTCTGTTGGGGTTGTAGCTCAGTTACTAAGAGTACTAGCCTTGCATGGGTGGTGTAGAAAGCCCAGGGTTTAAAACCCAGAATTGAACAAACAACCTGTGGCCATGCATGCCCATTATTCCAGTACTTGAGAGGTAAAGGCAAGGGGATCCAGGAGCGTAAGATCACCATCAGCTACATGGTGAGTTCAATACCAGCCTGGGATACATGTGACCCTGTCTCAAAACAATACAAAAAATGTACACGCTTGTGGTTATCTATTATGTTTCAATGTAGTCAAGAGTGATGCACATAAACATTTTGGGTCTAAGACTAAAAGGAAACCACCTGAAGTAGGCTGTGTCTGGGGAGGAAGTTCAGTGTATGCTAAAAGTTCTCACTGTAGTGTCTTGAGCTCTACATAGCTGATGTCAGTGGAAGTTGATGGGAGAGTTAACTTGCCCTGCACCAATAAAGGAGCAGGCAGTTCTGCACACCAAGCCTGAAGGAAACCCAAAAGAGGAAGCATGGCTTACATTCACAGAAATACTTTTGGCTTCTTTTATTATTTTCCATTTAATCTGAAAGCAGGGAATTATAATTCTATAACTTCAATTATAGACCATTTACCCAGCAGTTCAAGGTCCTCTCTTTGATCCTCACCACTAGGGAAAAAAACTCTAGAGATTTAGACTTTTTAAAATGTCCTATTATTCTGTGATCATCCAGAGCCTTGGAGTCTATCAGAGCAGAGTGGAGGCAACAGGAAGCAGATGCTCAGAGCAGAGCTGAGAGCTCGCATCTCTAATAGCAAGCAAGGAACAGAGTGTGCAGTGGGCCTGGTGTGTGGCTTTTGAAACCTCAAAGCCTGCCCCTGTGACACACCTCCTTCAAAAAGCCTTGCCTCCCAAACTCAGGACCAACTACTCAAACATCTGAGTCTATGGGAGCCATTCTCATTCAAGTCACCATGGGTGGTAACTCCATTTAAATTCCTTTTGTATGTATACATATTCTAAGAAGGTTCTACCATTGGAGGTGGGGAGGGTTTGGAAGGACTTGGGTGAGGGAAAGAATAGGATCAAAATATATTGTATGAAAAATTTAGCTAGAGCAGTGGTAGCACATGCCTTTAATTCCAACACATGGGGGGGCAGAAGCAGGTGGATTTCTGAGTTCGAAGCCAGCCTGGCCTATGAAGTGAGCTCCAGGACAGCCAGGGCTATACAGAGAAACCCTGTTTCGAAAAACCAAAAAAAGAAAAAAAAAAGAGGAAAGAAAAGAAAAATTTAAAAATAATGAAAATGTAATACAATTTTATTAGTTTATCTACTTATTTCTTTACTCTGTATGTGTGTGTGCATGTGCTTGGGCCACAGTACATACATAGGGGTCAGAAGACAGCATGTGGGAGTTGGTCTTTTCCTTGTGTAATATGGTCCTTCCACCATATGGGTCCCAGGAGATTATACTGAGTTCATCGGTCTTAATAGCAAGTGCCTTTATTCACTGGGGCATATTGGTGGCCCAGTGGGAACTTTTATTGCCCTCCTTTGTAGATGGGGAAGCAGAGCATATGACCACAGTAAGTTGATATATTTTTAATCAAGTTATTTGGAGACAAATTCTTGTTATAGCATCAACATAGGCTCTGAAAGTACAGATGTCCCTATGTTGCCATCCCAAGTGCTGGGATTCCAGGTGTGGGATGATAACTGTAAACTGTGGGAGTCCTAAACCTGTTCTTCTTACAAGAATAGTTTATAAATAATTAATCAAATCAAGAAAGCATGGGGTATGAATGCACTTGTATCTGGGAGAGCTGGCACCGTTTGTCATAACTTGATGAAAAGTAATGTAAGTCTCGCTGCTCTTAGGGCACATACCTGAGACACACCCATTGGAGAGTCTGTAAGGACCTCAAGGAAAGGGCAAACGGGGATGGGGTGAAGGTGGGTTGGGGGAAGGGAACTAGGTTTCTTAATTGTGCTCTACTCCTCGGCTGGGATGGAAAAGAAAGCCCTTGTAAGTCAGGTGTCTGTTTTCGTTTTTTCAGCTTTAGATGTGAAACAGAGGGATGTGGAAACTTGCTCTTGATAGCAACTCAGTTTTCCCAGAGAAAAATCTTGGTGGGCACTGTTAGCCTCAGCAATGATGTAGACGGAATGGAAGTAGGTGTTTCCTGGGGTGTTAGGCTAGATATATGGAAATGGACCTATATCTTCTGTCTGTACCCACTTTAGATCTTGCTCTGGGGTCTACAGTTTGGAGATTGACTCCCACTAGTCTGTTCAGACAGCCATCTTGTTTTATGTACCTCCTGTACCCTGATGTTGGGCACAACTTCTTG
The DNA here is from genome assembly GCF_008632895.1 of Mastomys coucha. Classification (NCBI taxonomy): domain Eukaryota; kingdom Metazoa; phylum Chordata; class Mammalia; order Rodentia; family Muridae; genus Mastomys; species Mastomys coucha. The sequence goes on from NW_022196904.1 coordinate 59,045,533, forward strand.
TGTATGTGTTCTTGTGTGTGCAAGTACACGTACATATGTGTGTTTCTGCATGTGTAGACCAGAGGACATTAGGTGTCATTCCTTACCTGCTATCTTCCTCTTCTACATGTTAACTTTCAACAGTCTTTCCTGCTAGCCTCAGAATTAGCAAGGAGACTAGACTGGCTGGCCAGAGAACTCCAGGGATCTGCCGGTGGTCTCCAATTCCCAAGTGCTTGAATTATAAGCATACATCTCCACACTCGGTTTTGTTATTTTTAAAAGTGGGTATGGGTGAATTCAGGTTCTCCTGCTTGCAAGGTAGGTGTCTGACTGAGTGAGCTATTTGCTCAGTCCCCCCAAAGTTCTGGATGATATACACCACACTCCTGGTCCCTGGCCCTGACCCTGAATACAATAGGTAACCTGTATGCCTATGCTTAACACTGTGACATCAGGAGTGGATAATAATCATTACTTCAGTCAGTATGAGGGTATAATGATGACGACCAGTTCCTTCCAAGAGTCTCAAGTGGAGCCATAGTAAGCAGCCTGTGAGGGCCCCATGTGCCCTGCCAGGTAGGAAAAGGGCATCTCTGGGTGGAGACAGGGCTGCCAAGAACAGCTGCGCTTAAACATGCTCCCCCTGTACCTCGAAAATCACTGCAGGGCAAAGAGCTTTACTCATTCCTCATTATTTTTATGTGACTAATAAATTACAAATAATTCTGGTGCGTCTTCCTAATAGCAATTAGAATAAACAATAGGCATCATTTCAGCTGCTTGACAATTAAGGTTCTAATGACTGAGACAGGGGCCTGATGACGGGGATTTGGACAATTCATTAGTTGGAAGCCTAAGCACTTAAAACACAACTAATGAAGTATTTAGCTAAATTATTCAAAACAAAACAAAAAAAATTAGGCAGGAGGGACAGATGCTACAAAGAGGCCGTGTTCTTCACATCGGAGGGAAAAACGTGTCGGGAGGAATCGTCTTGAAGGATGTGAGCAGAGTAGGCAAGCCCTTTGCAAACTTAGCTCTGCTAGAAACCTAACTGTTTCAACTCTGTGAATATTTCCACATCTCCACACAGGGGTGGCTACTCCTACTTAAGCAGAGCTATTCCAGAAAATTTCCTTTCTTTTGCACCAGACTCCTCTCATGGAGCCCAATACCATGCTGCTATGCATAGCATTTTATTGTTCACAGAGTTATTTGCATTATTAGCAAGTTTAGTTTGCTCTCTCCCTATAAGTTGTGTCCATGTGTGCATGCCATGGATGCATATGTGAGTGTGGGCAATCACAGGGGCCAGTGTTCTGTCCTTCCTTCCTTCTTTCCTCCCTCCCTCCTCCCCTCCCTCCTTTCCTTTGCCTTCCTAAGAAGGCATTCACACACCCCGCCTTCTTTTCTCTTTTGAGAACAGTTCTTTCATTGGCATGATGCTCCCTGATCAGACTGGGCTGGCTTCCCGGGGAGATCTAACTGTCTCTGCCTCCCGTGGCAGTGGTGTTAGGAGCACGCCAACCTCCAGCTTTTTCCATGGCCTCAGACTCAGTCTTCACTGTTACATGAAGAGCTTCCTGGGCTGTGGCCCCACCCTAATGAGGCCGGTCTGAGCAGAGCTGCTTTGAGCATTGCAGAGACTTGCGGACAATGATGCCAACACTCGTCTAGAAGTGGAATCCCTGCTCCGCCGAGTGCGGTGTGTCGAATTTCATCAGAAGCCGATTTATTTTTAAAAGCGAGCTCTTGAATTTTGTTTGTGCATCATCACTTTGCAATGGTGCTTCACTGAAATCAGACTTTATCTGCTGGGCAAGAATCACAAGGCTGATTTAGTTTCTTTGTGACCAGCTTTTCACATCTCATTCTAATTAAGAAAAAAGAGTTAAATGTGTGCGTGTCCTAGCATCGAAATTTGTGTGTGTGTATGTGTGTGTGTATGTGTGTGTGTGTCGGGGGGTAGTAATGTGAGATTTAAAATACACAAGATGGTGTATAACCCAGCAATTGATAATGAGAAGGATAAAATGAGTTATGAATTGATGGGGACTGGGTTCCTGGGTAAGAGATCTTGCAGGAACATCCTTTCCTTCCCCCACCCAGACACTGCTTCATTCTGGACAAGCATCTAGCAGGCAGTCGCCTCGGGCTTCTTTACTTAGCAGCGCCACCTAGCGTCAGCCGTTTCCAGTGCTAGCTCCCCTAGAGCCTTAGCTCTTACCTGACACTGGAGAAGTCTCACAGGATGCTTGATCCTCATCACACATAGTACCAGACCCCTTTGGAGAGGGCTCCGAGTGTCCTATGGCTGGCTTCTAAGTCCTTGACTACACCTACAAACTGCCTTTATGCAAAGTCCCTTACACGGCCTTGCCTGTACCGAGATGGAAGATTGTTTATAAAAGACTCCAGGGGAAGAATTGATAGTTACCAAGAACCTCTTTTTCTTAGAATGGATAACTAGGTGGAGTGGCTTTCTGTGTTTAATTACTGAGCACGCCCATGAGACAGAGATCCAGACCTACTTTAAAAGTAGAAGGGAGGTTCTGAGAAATTAAGCATGTTGTTCCAGGACACACAGTCAATTCTGTAAAACCTCAGATCTCAATTGGAACCCTTGATAAAGATGTGGGGACGTTGCCTTCAGTAGTGCCTAGGGCCCCTGACCCTGAGCTCGCTTTCCCTCTCCACCTCCACACCTGCTCTCCTGGGGATGCTTTTAAGCTGTCACACTTCCCGTTTTAAATGCCATCTGGGAAGGAACCTCAGTCTGACCCCTTTAGACAGAGGGCTCACCTAATCATCGCCAGGCAGTTCTTCCATCTCCATCTATGACTGGCAGCTTTTCCTTAAGGAAAAATGATTAGAGAACTTGAGTTGAAGAGACACTTACAGTGAAGGAGAAACATTAAAACGTAGGCCAGGAAGAGTCCTTGGTGCTCAGTTAATTATGGGGCTGTGGATTACTGGTGGTCGAGGTAGAGTGTTGAAAGGATGCAGCCAGCATGGCTTAGAGCAGACATCAGAGCCAGGGCAAAGTATTGTGCTCTAACCTGTCCTGGGAACATCCTGTCTGCAGAGGCCACTCAGGATGTCTGGCACATAACCTGGTTTCAGGAGGGAGATTAGTTTGAGGCTGTCAGGAAAGGAGAAAGTTATTCCCCTACAGAACAGAAATGGAAGGGAAATAGCCATTTGACCAAGGGCCTTCTGGGTTAACAGGTGAATCTTTGATCAGTTACTAGAGGGGGCCTATTCAGAGTTGCCTTGGATGCCCCAAGATTCATGTAAGCCCTGGTTTCTCCAAATGTGACCTTCTCTGGAAATAGCATCTCCTCAGAGGTGATTAAGGTAAATTGAGAGTTGTGTCCCAAACCTTAACTCAAGATGGCTGGTGCCCTACTAAGCAAGAGTAGTATCAAGTCAGACATGCATACAAGAACATACTTTGATACCATGAAGGTGGACTTCCGCAGCCACAGGAGTCAGAGGCAGTCAGCAAAGCAGCAGAAGCCGGCATGTAGATGTATTCTCACAGTGAGGGCCAATTCCCACTTGTGTTGGATGAAGGCTTCCAGCTGCAGAAGCATGAAGCTGACTGTGAGCACCAGGCTGAGGTACTTCACTGAAAGTGAGTATACAAGAAGTTGAATGGAAAAGGACCAATTCTGGTATGAAGGGCATGGAAATGACCAGCTGCTTCTACTCAATGAGGGACTGTACGATGCTTCTGCTAAAAGCCTAACCCTCTTTCTTAGAAAGGTTTTTCTTTCTAGAAATGGCTGTGTAACTGAACTGTAGAGTCAGGGTTCTCAAATGCTCAAGTAGAAGAGATGGTAACTCATGTTTACAGATCCAGGATGGAAAATCAGGAAGTAAGAAGACATAGGATCAATGTGGCAGCCTGACTTTCCTCATAGGAGCTGCTCAGGGCTCATCCTTTTCAGACAACTGATCCTTAAAACTCAGGACTTAGGTGGTACTCTAAATCCACCTTCCCCCCTCCCCCCGGGAATCCTTGGAGACAAATGGAAAGAGATGAGCACATTTTTAAAGACAAGATACTGATATGTCCTTTCTGGGAAGGATACCTTAAACCCGTGATGATTTTAGAAAAGGCCTTTTGGTCAGTGGCTCCTGAACTTCTCTGGGGTTCCTTTCATATGCACAGCTATGCTTGGTGGAGCTTGTAGCCATATGGTTTGTTATTTAGTAATTTAGGAATGAGTGACTTGGAAAGAGTTTCTATACCAGTACAGACATGTTAATTTATGAGCTCAAGTGTCTAGTAAGAGGGTGAAAAGAATGGGCTGCCCCCTGGTATGAGCAGCCTGAATATAACCATGCTGCACAGTAGGACATAGGTACACCATAGATTCCCCCTTTGTTAGTGGATTGCCTGTTTTCATATGAATCTCAGGTAAAGCTCCTCAGAGACAATTTACACTGAAGTTTGTTGTTTTATATTTAGTAAAGAGGAACCCAGTACTCTATGAAGTTGCAATAACAAAATTTCCAAGTTAAAATTATACCCAACACATTTCAAGGACCTCACACACACACAAGTGATTTGTTGTTTGTTAGACACACATTTCCTTGGGTGTCTTGTGTGTTTTATCAGTGACTCTCCTGCCCCCTATATGGACAGATGGCTGGTATTTCCAGTGCTCAGGGGAATATGATAATAGATTAGATGGCCAAGGTTCTGGCTCCTTTCTCATGGGATTTATAACATTCATGATGCAAGGAGCAGCCTCTCATGCTTATAGATCCAAAACTTCTTGGTGTCAGGTAGCTTCTCCTACCTAGAGGGTTCAAGGCAAGTTATACAGGACACAGCAGAGCCATGCTTTCAGATGTGTAAAGAAATGCAAGTGGGGCGAGCAGAGCAGCCTGTGTGAGTGGCAATTTAAATGTGGTCCAGTCTCCGAGACAAGATTTTCATTATCTTGAGCTGTTTCCTTGACTCTTTTGTTTCTCCCTTGAGAGTTAGTGTTTGGGGACTTATTATCTTTGAATGGAAATTAAATTTTCTTTAAAAATAATTTGTTCTTAAGAAACATTCATGCCACTTGGCTAAGAAGAACGTCCTCACAATAGAAGTGGTTTGAACTGGTGTCCTCCGCAGACTGGCAGGACCAGGAGTTGGCATTCTCTGGAATGTTTCTAACTCTCCCTCTGCCCACACATCCATGCACACAACTTGCCTTGAAATACCTGGGATTTCCAAATACCAAGAAGAGAGAAAGTAGCTGGAATTGGTTGTAGTGTTTGTCTGTAGTCCTGGTACTTGGGAAGCAGAGGGAGAATAAGTGAGTTCCATACCAGCTTAGGTTACATAGTGAGACCTGGTCTCAAAAACAAACACAAAAACAATAACAAAAGCAAGAAGACATTTAAAAACCAAAAGCAGAGGATGAAGGCAAGCTGGTCATACCCAAAGAGCCCACTGTAGCTAGCCATGATGGTTAACATTGTCAGCTGGATTTTGGTATTATGGTCAATGTCTTCCTTTCTCTCATTTGATCCTATAGCCAGAAGTAGGGCTTGCTGCCCTGCCCTACAGACTAAACTGTACGACTGCATGAATGATGGGGCCAGCCTGTGCCTTCACTGGGTGCGATCCAGAGAGAGGCATAGAGAGCCTGGTGAGTCAGAGAGACTTGGCTAGACTTAACTGTAGATGTGTCACTGGGAGGCATGCTGCAGCTTTATGGGTAGGAATGACTGTTATAGATTGTATCTTTCAGGCAAAATGTACTAGATGAACTACAGATTGTATTTTCCAGGCCTCGATGACTAATGCTTGCAGTTGCTGATCTTTGGGGACAGCTCCCTCTGGAACAGACACCCCCAGTTTTCCTTAACTCAAAATTAGTCATGTATTCCCTGGAACTCGATGTTTTATTCCCCCTCCCCTTTCTTTGGATGTGCTTTGTTCAGAGATCTGTGTGTTGTGCATTCTTGAAATATTTTTTTTAATTGTGCCTTTAAAGCAAAGTGAACCAGTTTCAGTGCTCAGATTTTAAGCAAATGTCTTTTTCTGGTCGAAATGACAAAAGGCCCTAAAAGACAACTCTTTGATCAGCACCGTCAACTATTGGATGATACTTTTGTTCAACACCAGTGCAGCTTGCAGAATGTTTATTTGGCAATTGGAAAAAGGTCACCATTTTAAGGCAGTTCAGAAACCAAATGTTCCTGTAATATGGCAGATTTCACACAATGCACCCCTTGGCTTGGCTGCTTGGGAATCTGTGCCTTTGACAAGCCTGAGCTTTCTTAGCTGCATCAGTGTGTGTGTGTATGTGTGTGTGTGTGTGTGTGTGTGTGTATGTGTGTGTGTGTGTCCTGTGGTCAGCTGTAGAGTCTTTGGTTATAGGCCTATGTATGGCACACACTGAGCTCTCCACAGTAAGAACATTTATGCCCTGGGGTGATTGCTTGAAATCAGGGAAGAGGCTGGTGAGCAGAATCCCCAAGCTAGGTGTAACATATGTAGAAACAGAACCGCATGTGCAGAGATGCTTGAATCAGGTTTCTTTATTTTTCCCCTACCCAGTCCTGCGTTTTAAGCAGCATTTGTATAACCCCTCCTCAAGTAGAAAACCCTCTTTAATTAGCTCCCGCAGACTGTGGCTCTCTACTGCCACCTGTCCGTCAGGAGAAGATTATGCTGGGAGAGGGTGTGAGGGGAGGAGAGAGATTTTTTGTCAGGCATTCAGCTCACTATTCTAAAGACAACTCCTTGCAGTCCTGGGCAGCCAGGCAGCTGAGCTAGCCCACAGCCAGCAGTGAGAGCTGAAAGATGATTTTTTTTTTGCCTTGACCTAGAGCAAACTACATACTTGGCAGCTGATATTACTCATTTAGAGTCTCAAAAGAACACATTCTTCATTTATTCTAATAGAAACAGTATTTTAGAGGTGTCCACTGCATTTTCAAATGAAATCAAGGATGAGTCCTGTAAGTAAAAAGTATTCTGAGGACTCGAATTGTGCTAAACATCCACACAACATTTAATATGCTAATTACAAATTGAAAGAAGGAGTTGAAACTAATTGCAGCTTTGGGTGGAAGTCCTAGTCATTTCAAGTTAACCCAAATGGCCCAGTGTATACATGATATTTATTTTTGCTTCTCTTGGGTGTAGTAAATGTGTCTGAGTTTGTGCACTAAACCTCAGTTTGGGTTTATTTGGCTCACATCTGGTAGAATTGGGGTCTTGCTCTTAATTGGTACCATCTGGAAAGGAAGAAGAGCACTGAGAGGAAAATCATCATGTATTTGTTAAGGTGTGTGTGTGTGTGTGTGTGTGTGTGTGTGTGTGTATGTTGTCTACACCAATGCTTCTTTGATGCTTATTTATGGAAACTGAAGTTTTAAACTGAAACAACACGATTGAACAATAATTTGGATCTGAAATTCCCATCATCTAAGGTACCCATGATGTGTGCCTGTGAGTGCCTGTGTTTAAGGGGATGTCTACTTTTCTTTCTGAGTGTCTATTCTTTCCAGCCCTGCCCCCACCTCTGACTCTGAGGGGGATTTCTCCCACTCTGTCTCCGGTTGCCACAGCTGCAGGGGGTCCTTCCTTTTCCGTGTGTTCGCTGACACGTGGACGCCTTCGCTCACTCAAAGCATAGCGCCACAGGGCATATTAGTGTTCCCGAGCATTTCATCCTTCTTTATGTAATTTGAAAGCTCATTAATAAGCAACTGTTTTGCATGATTAAAAAATAGGAACAGGGTGTTAGAATCAAAGGGTAAATCTTAAAAGGAGCTCATGTCTTCTGGACTTCTCTTTATTTTGACTTTAGTGACAAGAAGTTGGGGGGGGGGATCTCTGTGTCCCACTTGCCAGCCCAACCAAACCTCTTCTTCAGGAAGAGATGGCTTTGACTCATTTGACTCATTTCCAGATACTTTTCTGCCCTGCGAGGGTTTCTTGTAGCACTCTGTTGTGCTAATGTTTCTTCAGGGAGACATGAACACATCTCTTCACCCCAGACAGGGAACTGATGATAAACGCCAAATTATTCTCCTAAATCCAGCTGGACAAACCAGTGAGCACATTAGGATTACTTACAGGAGTGTGGGTGAGGGTTCAGTTACCAGAGCACGGACACCTCAGAGGTAGGTAGCTTCCTCACCACAAAGCCTACTCCAACAGGGTGACAACTCATGGAATGTGAGGAGCAGAAAGATCCTTGGCACGTCAGAGGATCTCTTGTACTCAACCTATGCTAGTGGGAGAATCTGTCTTCCCTGGAATTTGCTAATGCTTGTCTAACTTTATCAAGGAGCCTTGTGAATCTTGTAAGTTTCAAGAACTCCTTGAAACTTGTGAGTTGTTTACTTCCTAAGTATTCTTACGTACTTCTCTCCAGGATGGAATACGTGAATATGAAGGAAGTCACTATGCAGCATGCACCAATTTGGGTCTACTTGCCAGGAAGCTTACTTATGTGGAGGCTAAAATGTGTGTTTGCATGCATATGGGTGTGTTGGGTTATATGAGATTGGAGTCCTAGTCCATGGAAGTTTTTCACAGGGATGCAAGAGTGCCTTGGAAGGGTCCTCTTCAGTGACCTGTTGCCCTAGAGAATTTAGGCTGGAATATGAAAACATCCTTCAAAGTTAACTTCCTTGTGTATTCAGAAAAAAGTATCAAGTGATACTTTCAACATGGACCTGGACTGTACAAGAAGGTGATAAGGAGACGCTTTGGTATATGTTCATGTCTTATACTGCAAGTGACTTCATTTCAGCTTTCAAAAGAATGACCTGTAAGAGATGTTATTGACAGATTGACACTAGACTAGGAATAAAGACTCGGTCTCCCTCCCAGAAAGTCCAGAAATCCTTAGTGTCTTATATGGTGAAAAATATTTAATGGTACGCTTTTTTCTAACTGCCATTTAGCTTCTTGTTTGACAGACGGAGTGTGTTGGAAGATTCTGTCTAGTCTACAGATTTCTTCTTACATTCCTAAGTTTAATGAGGGTGTTATATACTTATGGGATCAGGCTATTACATTCCTCAATGGGCCAATTACTATCATATTTTGACATTTTTTGGAGTTCATGTGATCTGATATCCGATGCCATCAAGGTTTATAAAAGTCTGGGTGGTTGTTGCGGTAGTTTCCCACCCTTCAACAGATATCCTCCCGCCATTAGGGACAGGCTTCCCAGCTTCTGATGTTGTGTTGCTGGCCGGTGCGCAGCATGGCCTGTGCTGCCTTCAAGCTGACCTGTCATGTGCATGAACAGCTAGGAGTGACCTGAACTCAGAGTCAGGATGGCAGCAGCACTGTGCTTACAGGTATAGTGAAAAAGAGCTATGTGCCAGAAGACGTCAGACGTTGGCTGAGATCCCAGGATTTCTAAAGGAAAACTTTAGTTTTATAACAACGAACTTGCATCTTGTGTGAAGAATGCATTTTCACACGTTCGCTCTCTCTATTCTTTGAGTCAAGGATGGATGGTATGGCAGGGCATCTCTTTTGTCATCTGTGACTACATACACCAGATTGGGTCTTCCAAAAGCTTTTGGGACTCTCCCATCTTTTCCCACCTCACCTTAGGAATGCCAGAATTATAGATATCTACAAATGCATCAAGCTTTATGTACATATTGGAGATGGAAACTCTGATCTTTATGCTTGCATGGCAGGCATTTTACAATTGCATGTTTACCTTGTGGGTGTGTAGACTATTCAGTGATTGACCTGCTTCTTAAAGCTATATCCCTTCCCATCTCTGCTCCAAAATTATTTATTTGGTGATGTTGTCTCCTGGTTTGAACACTAGTTACCACCATATATTAGATGAAATGTGAGACTGTAGTAGTGTAGAACTTTAGAAGTTATGTTTTTTTAAAAAAAATGTTATGGATTTTATCAGTTAAAACCTCTGTGCATCTTGTTATATAAGTTGCAAATAACTGGGCCTATATGCTCTAAATGATACCTGCTAAAGCATCAAATTCATATATAAATTCTTTTGATAATGTAGTATTAATTTTTTTCTTCTTTCATTACACGTTTTGGTTGCAGACAATAGAGGAGCTAAGTCGAACCTGACCTGGAAGTTTCCTCTCTGCTGACACAGTGCCAGATGGAGCCATGCAAGATACTGAGGGAGAATAAACATTGGTGCATTTACCCAGTGAAGGTTCCTTTGTGCTATAATAAAGACCTGCGAGGCAAGATGTGCCCACTGGTACAATTATGACATGAGTGTATGTGGGTAGCCAACCTGGTTGTATGTGAGTTCTGCTACCCAGGGGGCAATTCATTTCTGGTACTACACTGGTCAAAAGCCCATGGTTTGAGAAGTTCAAGGCCTTAGTGGGGAGCCTAACATTGTGGTGCTAAATGAATATATCAACCTTCCTTCTACATATGCATGTTTTATCCATAGATGAGTGCTGCTTTCCATGTTGATTAAAGAAGATTCTTTTTCCAGTGGGCAGTGGTGAATGCAGAGACTTGTAAATGATCAAAGTCCTGAGAAGAAGAGACAATAAGAATTCATTCCTAAGTGGAACATCTCCCTCAGCCTCTCCTCTCTATCAAAGCTTAGGGGGCATCTAGGAGATGCCCCCTAAGGAGGGAGGGAAGATAAGAAGAGCTAGAGAAGAGTTCTCTGAGATGCTGTTGCCTTGGTGTGGCCACTGTACTGATTAACTCATAGCTGCTGTTGTGCTGCTATGGATCTGCAGAGGATCAAGCCAGTCAGCATTCCCTCATGAATCAGGAGGAACTCATGAGCTTCCCTATTCCTGGATAAGGAGGCAATGGTGTTTGGTGACTTCTGTGGTAAGTGCTTCTTTGGATAAGTGATCAGTAGTGAGTTGCTCATACTCTGGGGTATGGCACCATGTTTATGCTCTGGTAGATGGCTCTGTCCTCATGTTGCAGTGGATGGCCTTGCATCCATACTCCAGTGGGTCACCTTACACCCACACTATGGTGGATGGGTCTCTACCTGTGTGAAAATGAGCAACGCTAATTTGACTCAATAAGTTATATTTACAAGCAAGAAGAGGACTTGGAATGTGAAGGAGACATATTGGGTGAAATCCAGGGAAAGTGGGAGGCGGATATGATAAAGATACATGTAGGAAATTGTCAATGAATAAATAAAGTGTTAATATATTTTGCCTTTTCAATTCCTACACTATGAATTTGTATAAAATGTAACTCATGGTATTTTGTAGAGTGTGTAGGTAGAAGCAAATGTGTTAACTTGATAATATCTTGTAATGACCTTTAGCTTGTACTTTTTAAAGATTCATTGTGGTAAGAGTGACATAGAACTTAACATCTCTGTCAACTTCTATTTTAAAAAATCCATCTAATATATTTTGGTTATGTTTTCTACTTCCTCCAATTACTTCCAGGTCCTCTCCACCCCTGACCTCCTTCCTCACCCAACTGCATGTTCTTTTCTAACAAACACAAACAAAACAAGAAACACCACACACACACACACACACACACACACACACACACACACACACACAATCTGCAAAATCAGAAGTCAAAATAAATAAGCAAAAGACTAATAAGACAATTTGCTCAAATAAATAAAAATGAGACAAAAAGTATACAAAACTTCCACTGACTTCATTTTGTGTTGGCATCTACTCCTGTCCTAATGGTGGTTCCTCTGCCTAGCAGGACTCCATAATAGGAAAATGATCTTTCCCTTGTCAGCAGTTATCACCTGCATATAGATTCATGGTTAGGGCCTGAAGCTCATGTCCATTTCCCTATCTCAATATTGGAGCCCCATCTGGCCTAAACCTGTGCAGGTCTCATGTGTGCTGTAGTTATCACTGTGTGTTCATATGTGCATCAGTCCTATTGTGTCTCAAAGTCCCTGTTCCCATGGAGTCATCCATCACCTCTGGCTCTTACAATCCTTTGACATCCTTTTCCACATAGGTTCCTGAGTACTGAGGGGAAGGGTTGAGGAAGACATCCTGTTTAAGGATGACTATTCACTTGTAGGTCTGTGTTAATTCTCAGGATATTAAGGTAACCTCACACAGAAGAATCCCTTGCAGTATTTGTCTTCTTGTGGTGCTTGGCTTATTTTATTTACCCTAGTGCCCTTATGCTGTTGCATTTGTCAAATTCCCCCTTCCTTTTAAGGCTGCTGGCATTTCATTGAGTGCCCAACATACTTCACGCACTGGTATCCATGCAGTGATAGATACCTGAGTCACTGTTGTAATTTGGAGTCATTTGTTCCATTTCTTCAAGGTGATATTTTCTAGAATTTCATAGTGGGGTGTGGCCATATGGCATTTGATTGAATCCTGGTTACCCAAGAAACTAGCTAGGTACTGGCTTCTTCTCAGTACTTCCTCCAAAGGTGTTAGACAGAGTGGGAAAAGGTGGAGCAATGTCAAGCACCCTACTAGTGGTGCCAAGCTTTGGAGCCAGGTTCCTGCTATGTCCCTTAACATTCTGTGTTTTATAGCTAAATCACCTTTTGGGATGATTTCTCACGGTGTAACCAGTAATTGCCACAGTCTTTCAGGTAGCCTCAGAAGTCTGCTCCTGGCTACTTTGTAGCTCCTGATATGGTAGCAAAAGCCACTAGATCCTTCTTCTCCTCCCATATCTGTTAGGTTTATTTTTTTTATACTTCCTAGATTACGAACCCATAACTTTAATAAAACCAAAAAGCTCTTTAAAAGGTCTGAGTAGACCAAGCACTTGTCCAGCCTTGAGGTGAAACGTGACTAATTTCTAAGGAACAGACAGACCCTCCCAATTCTACACCATCAGATTAATAAGACTTTGATTTCTGTAGAAGTATTTTCATTCGTTGGTATCAAGTGAATGAAAATCATGATTGCTATAGATGAGACAAAGGTATTTGTGATGGTTTTGCTTGGTTGTTAACATAGCCATGTCTGGAATCTACTAAGAGCCACACTCAGAAGACCAGTGGCTCTGGAATCCTCCAGGCCTTTGGTGACATATTGGAACCACTGAGATATCTAGTTTCGAGCAGCTATTGGGTTCTCAACCACTTCACAGTATAGACAGCTACCATTGGACTACCCAGGCCATTGTATAAACCAATACAACAAACTGCATTTTAATATATATTTATTCGGTTGGCTCTGTACCTCTAAGGAACTTTGACTAATAGAACATTCAATTCAGTTCTGTTTACAACTCAGAAAAAAATATGCTGAGTTTCTTAACATGTGCTCGGCTATGGGAGGGAAAAGTGAAGAACAGGTTGTTGCTTTTGGGTTCCCGAGTCAGTGAGGATTACTATGAGAAACCACTGGTGACGGGAGCAGCAGAAACAGCAGCAGCTGCTGGAATCTGTGGGGCTTTACTGCATGGAAGAGAGACGTTAGAGATGCCTGTGTGCATCATCTTATTTAATCCTTAAATAACTCTGAGGTCAATGCTCTCATTATCTTTTCTGCTACATAAGACAGCAGATAAAGGGCAAGAGTCTTGCACTTGTGTGCACTTGCACTGTGGAGAAGAGGCTGAACAAGTTTTCTTTAATCCAAGCAATCTCCTCGGATACATGTCATAAGCTTCATGCTGTTTTTGCTGCGGCTGCTGCTGCTCCCGGTGGTGGTGGTGATGGTGGTAGGCAGCCCTAACTGGGTGCTGAGCCGTCCCAAGTGCACCTTGGAAGACAAGCCCTTACCACCTCCATTCAAAATGAAAGGGGTGCACAGTGAGCTTAGTCATTTGACCAGTATTGCACAGGACATATCAAAGCCAATTTGAATTCTTTAATTTAGCTTGCCAGGAACCACTCATGAACCTTGATCATTTTCTCCTGGGATCAATGAAAACAGTCAATAGTTAAAATGTTAGGTAAGGAAAAATTATTTTGAGAGGAGATCTTATGAGTCTAGATTGGACTCAAATTTATAATCCTCCTGATTAAGGGATTTACTAGGAAAAGGTGTATTCTTTTGCAAAAAAAAATGTTGATAAAATCTCTTCTTTCATAAATTGTACCTACTTAGGGGCTGGCCAGCAGTAAGGAAGGTGCCCTCTGGTATGGGTCAAGGGAGCTTGGATCCCACAGCCCTTCACTTCCCTGGTCCTCTCTGGTTCTATGAGGGGTCCTTGAACTGACCTGTGTCCTTTGGAAAATGTTAGTTGTTAAATAAGTTTATTTTGTTAATGTGGAAAAGTATCTAGTATGCTTTGCCTTCAAGAGTTGTCCCCTGTCACAATTGTGTAAGTCAGTGGTTCTTAAAGTATCCGAATGGTCATTGTGGGTCAGCAGCTAAGTAGCACAAGAACTTGTTAAAGTATAAATCCCACTCTTTACTGTCATCAGCAGCTCTGGGAACCATCCTAAAAATGGGGAAGTATAAAGCCACAAGGGAGACTGAACAGCTAGGTTGATCAGGCCACTCTGCTATGCAAGGATCCATGTCACAAACAGTATAGAGTGTACTAATTAGTATATGCATTCTCTCCCTTAAAGGTCACCCTCAAATTACAAAAATCTTAGGACCTCCATCTGCATTCACATGTTCAGTTTCTTCTACATGTGTGCATTTGTATATGCTTGTATTGGGGGTGTGTGAGCACATATGCGAGGATGCACAGGGGTCAACTTGGGGGATTGTTACTCAGGATCCCATGCATCTTCTATTTCTCAAGGGCCTTTCATTTGTCCGGAGCTTGCTAATTTGATTAGATTGGCTGGCAAGGTATCAAGATATCTCCAGGGATCTACCTCTCCAGTGCTGAGATTACTAGCACACTCCATCATGCCCAGACTTTTAACATTGGTTCTGAGGATTGGACTCAGGTCATTATGTGTGCTTGGCAAGCAAGCACTTTACTCATTGAGTTATGGCCCCAGAGCTCTGATTTGAACTGTTCTCTGTTTCTTTCCATTTTAGTAGAATTCCTTTCTATTTGTGTAACCTTGGGTTTCACACAGATTTTTATGATTTGGCTAAAATGTTTAGCTTTACAAGAAATAACACAAACTTACAGCATCATTCTGAGACAGATACTTATATATGAGGTCAGATTTCATCTATGTCTTTGATTCTTCTTTTCTAGGGTGACTGGTATCATCCTGAGGTCACAGGAAGGCTGCATCCCAACACCTTCAGAAGTTTAGAGAGGTCCAGAAACTGGACATCTGGGCAGTGTCAGCTGAAGCCAGACAGCATGAGTGCAGCTAACACACCCTCTGCCAGGATGTCTAGACCTCTTGGGCTTTGCTGGCCCCAGTGATGCTATTAATGAATGGGTTCTTGGGTTTCTTACCTGATCCTAGGAAAAGTGGGTTAGGCGGAATTGCAGACCATCCCCTTGTACAGAATTGGATTGACAGCCTTGGGCAGAGGAGGAAACAGAAACCGAGGAAAGGAAGTCAGGACATAAAAGGGTTCATGGAGGAATAGTTCCAGTTTGTGTCTAAACATCTACAAAGGTCTGTGTGCTTTGCTTGCCCATAGGTGGTGCCACTGGGAGGGGATGGAAGTTAAAAAAATGTGTAATTTCTTTGGATAGAAATTGGGTTATAGTCAACATGCCCTAGCAGGTGTTGTTCCTGCTTGCAACTCTTCCTCCTGCTCCTGTTCCTTCTCCTGTCCCTCCTCCTCTTCTCATTCTTCCTCCTTGTTCCTGTCCACCACGAATCAAGCAGCTTTATTCCACTTATGCTCCCTACCATAACGCCCTCCTTGGTCATAGGCCCCTCCCCTCACTACAGTCCCACATAGCAGGAGGCCAACCAACCATGGACTGAAGTCTGAAACCATGAGCCAAGTTGAGTTCTCCCTTCTTATAAGCCAACCTTCTTAGGCATGTTTCTGAGCACCAAAAAGCTGTCTAACAAAGAGAAGCAAGCAACGAAGCATGCCCCCAACCTTGGCTCTCGCCGCTTGTGGTTCCTCAATGAAAACAAACCCTCTTCCTCTTTGCTTTCTCGAAGCTCCCATGATTCAAGGGCTATATGCAAGAACACTCATAGCCATCATTTTTAACAAAGTGAAAACAGAGTAACATTTGGTTATAAGAATAAAACAGCCATTGAAGTGATGGGTCAAGCAGAGAATATGCATGAGCACTGGTTTATGAATAGTATGCAAATTGCCATGCCCAGTTCAACTGTGGTTCTGCAAACTTTGTGTCTAAGAAGAACAGTGCAAGTATACATATATATTTCAAATTGTGCCTAGGGCTACCATTAAACACGATGGGACATTTAGATATTGGCCTTTTTTGAGTTTTTTTTTTTCTTTAAAATAACATACACTGAGTTAGATTTTACTTTGTTATCACGAGGAAGAAATGCTGTACTAGCAGATTGGGTGGTGCTGCTATTTTTAGAACAGCTTGGACATTTTAACGCTGCCAGATTTAAGTGAGACTTTCCAGGGAGTATGAGTTGAGAGTGTTTACAGAGGAGAGTCAGATCATACATAAACGCAGAACTCTCGCTGGCAGCGTGGACCAGGAAGCCTGGCGGTGTGGCCCGAATGACCCAGCTTTGATCAATAAGTGAGAGGTTCCCGGAAGTTTATCTCTGCTTTCCAGTTGAGGACTAATGGAGAAAATCAAATATGCCCTTACAATTCCATCTCTGCAGGTTTACTGCCTGCAGCTCCCCCAAGTCACCCGCCTGTAGTCAGGGTAGCCCCTGAAACCTCTACCTCTGCTCTGACATGAAAGTGATTCTTCTTCTCTCCCTGCTTTTGATCTCTGCCAAATCCAGGCGTTGGAGCTTGTGTTCTGGTAACAAGCACTGAACACTGCTGGCATTCTACTTGGTTTCACTGAGGGGGCAGGGGTGGGGTGGAGTGGGGTGGGGTGGGGTGGTCTTTGTCTATCAACCCACAAAATTGCTCTTTGGAGAAACGATGCATACCTCAAGATTAATACCATTTCTGGTGTTAAGAATCCAATTCTCTACTGTTCCAAAAATATTTTCTTGTGTGTACATGGGAAATGTGTGTATGTGTGTGTGTGTGTGTGTGTGTGTGTGTTTGTGTGAGAATATGCTTATGGATGTCAGAGGAGAACTTTGTCTTTCCCTTTTGTTGTCTGCCTTATACATGGATGTTGCTCTCACTGAGCCTGGAGTTGGTCAGTGAATCCTGCTGGTCTGCTAGGCTCTTCTCACCAACACTAGGGTTATAAGCATGCTCAGTTACTCCCTTCTTTGTGAGTTCTGAGGATTCAAATTCAGATCCCCGTACATGAAAAACAAATGTAGCCAGCCAGTGCTGGCACATGTCTTAAATCCCAGCACTTGGGAGGCAGATGCAGGCAGATTTCTGAGTTCAAGGCCAGCCTGATCTACAGAGTGAGTTCCAGGACAACCAGGACTATACAGAGAAACCCTGTCTGGAAAAACAAACAAACAAACAAACAAAAACAACAACAACAAAAACCCCAAAACACAAAAAAACAAAACAAATGTTCTTACCCACTGAATAAGTTCTCTAGTCCC
The DNA here is from genome assembly GCF_008632895.1 of Mastomys coucha. Taxonomy (NCBI): domain Eukaryota; kingdom Metazoa; phylum Chordata; class Mammalia; order Rodentia; family Muridae; genus Mastomys; species Mastomys coucha. The sequence continues at coordinate 59,063,010 of NW_022196904.1, forward strand.
TCTTCCAAAAACATTTTCAGGGAGGGAGGGGATTTTGCAGGGGGAGAAAAGGGGGAACAGAAGCAAGAAGGAAGAAAGAGATCCATAACTTTAAATCTTAATCATTAAGTTCCATTTGCTCAAAATGTTTCGGAGACACTAGGGTTATATTCATACTGAGTAAAACAACTATTGAACTTGAAGTTTTATCGTATTATGTTTTCCTAATAAATGCTACCAGGAATTAGATTTTATTAGTGGATTCATAGGGTCCAGAGATAGCCTTTTTTTTCTTTTTGTAAATCCCATAACCTTGACATTTTGGCAATAAATTTAGTTTATAAAAAATAAATACAATATTATAATGTCAGAGCTGCAAAGGGTTTGAACCTGAGCAGGGCTCCACTGGCTGAAAGCAGCCAAGCTAATGGGTTCTACTATTTAAATTATATCGTGTATGTTTGTAATTAATAGAGAAACTTCAAAACTCAGAGTTCTTTTTTTGAGAGAAAGTTCAGAAATTTGGATGGGAAGGATGCCGAAATTCTTTGAAAAATGTGCTGAAATCACACATGAGAGACAGAATAGTTGTGACTTTGTAGCAAGTTTTCAGAAACAGCAAGAGTGAATTACATTGAGCTGAATACTATGAGGGCACTTTGATTCAGTGTTGATGGTTTCATGGAGCTGCAGTGATGGGGAAATAGTTATGATGTGACTTATTAGAAGGAGATGATACATTTAAAGTAGCTGAGTCAATTGGCTTGTTTATCAAAGATCACACAGTACAGGTCCTGTGTGTGAAAAGAGTGTAAATTTACTGGATATGGAAATCAAGAATTTCCTAAAGTTTAAAATGAATAAAACAAAATAAGATAAAATTTGATATTTATATATAAATACACATATATTTGTGTATATATAATATCATGTGTGCAAATATATATTTATGTACATATATAAAATATTAAAGAATGTTTAATATTTTATTAAATAGAGATAGAATATTCTCTCTATCTTTATCAATACTAATCCCTATCTATCTATCTATCTATCTATCTATCTATCTATCTATCTATCTATATCTGAATGTTTGTATTTAGGGAATAAAGTGCTGATAACAGTTTGGAATTGTCAAGTTCTCTGTTATCTACTGGAAATTCTTGCCCAGATTTCAATGTCAGGGATTTCAATACTGTCAGAGTTTCAGAGAATGAGAGATTTGGTTGATAAGGCCTGTTATAGGAAGACTGTGGAGAGTTGTGTGTAGCTTTAGCATTCTCCCCAAGAGCTGATGTTCAGTTACCTCTTTTAGCACCCTCAGATGAGCAGGGTCTGCACAGGGTAGATGTATTCATGAAGCACAGGAATAGGAGACTTGGTTGCCAAGTGATGCTGAGGTGAAGCTTACCTGTTCAGGTTAAGCTCTGCCAGTGGGAAAATGAAGCTCCTGGTCAGTTGAGGGGAGGAAGGAAAGTGTCTGGGAAATACCATCAGAGTGGAAGAGGGCAGAGCCTGTGGAATGCAGTTCCTGCTGCCAGTCTCTTGTGGCTCAGCTCCCGTCATTCTCTCCCATGTCTGACACTGGATTCTTAGTCCAAAGACTAGCCCTCATTATCATACTGCCTGCCCAACCCCTTTGTTTTTTCTGTGTTCTCAATGTGGCCCCCAGCACATAGCACTTTTTTTTTGTAGGTTGTAAAAAGAACCATAAACCCAAGAGTGGGAGCTGGCTACAATGGTGCATGCTTAGAATCCTAGTACTCCAGAGAGTAAGGTAGGAGGATTGGTGCTAGTTCAAGGCCAAACTAAGCTTTTAAGTAGCAAGTTTGAGGACGACCTCAGTCACATCTTGTCTCAAAACCCAAACACAAAGAACACAGTGCTTCAGGCAGGTGAAGGGGAGCACTGCATCTGTTCATTTTCCAGTTCTAGGTCTTGAAGATAGCTGACAAATGAACTCATCTCTTTCAAGACCTAATTAGGAATCTGTATCAGGACCAATAATAACTCCAACCAATGTAAAGGGGACAATAGAGACCATTGTTTCTTTTTTCTTTTTTGCATTTAATGGGATGTTATAATAATGAGTAATTGCTGTACCATTATTTTTAAATTGAAGGTAGAAAATAAAAATGAAGTTCCACTCACTGACAACTTAAGCATCTCTGCTGGTCTTAGATCTGCAATAGAGCTGAAGGAACATTTCCAGACTATTGGGGTCCTGACACAGGGATTCATTCATTTCACGTTGGGATTCCGGTTTATGCTATTGCAGCATTAATCTGGGCTGACTTGCAACATGGATGATGGATGCATGACTATGTATCTTATTTGTTTTTCAATCTAGAAAATTCACTGCAAAAAGATTGCCAGAGAAGAGTTTTGTACTAAACTGAGTCTCTTTTTTTTTTTCTTTTTTCCTCCATTGAAAAACAACTGGACAATCAAATGGTCCCTGGTTGCATATGGATGCAATATGGCTTGGAGAAAGCTTGCTGACAGAGAGCAGAGTTTTAATCGATTCCAAACGGCCTATCATATGGATATTTGAAATGCCATGCTATAAACAATGTTCTCCTGTCTTATGGGATGTTCTATAAGGTTGAATGTAGATGAAAGCCAAAATTTCTATCACACAGCAAAGCCTAAAGTGTATGTAAACTTCGTAAGTGCTCCTTTTATTTGCTGTCAGATTCTGTTAACAGCCTGTCTTTATGTAGAGACTTTATTCAGCCAGTACTACAAAGTTCTAATGCTTTGGCCATTTGCTGACCCTCATGTTCATATATTCTCTCTCTCTCTCTCTGTCTCTCTCTCCACACACACACACACACACACACACACACACACACACACACACACACTTTCTATTTTTCTCCCACACCATAGAATACAAAATAACCTTGAAAATCATTTGGTCTGCCTAAGCTAGAGGGAAGTTTAGTCATATATCTAGTTAAGTTAGAAAAAAATGAGGGATTTCATCTGCAGACTCATAGGATGGGGTAATTTGCCTGCCCCTGGATGGATTTTCAGTAAATACCCTCCATGTCTTGTACTGAGTCTTTCTCTTCCTTAAAGTATAAATGATTTAATCAGTATGTCTTCATAACTAGACTAGGAATGTAAAACTAGAAACAACTATGTAGAGACATTATTCATTGAAATTTCATTCATTCATTCATTCATTCATTCATCCATTCAGGAAATAATTATTTTTCTCCAATGATTAACTATAAAGATGTACACATCTATGTAAAGAATAATCATACAGAGAAATAGAGAATGAGATAAAACTCCCCTTGTTTCTGCTCCAACCCTTCCTACAGACAGTCGACCATGGGAACAATGAGAATATACTATATAATCTTTCAGACATCCTGATCCATAGACAAGGATGTATTAAAGTATACAATGAAGTGTCAATGTATTTGTTTAAAAACTGTGAGCATACTGCATATGCTTTTCTGGAACATTCCTTAGTTAACCTTTCCCATGTCATTATCATAGTTATCATTTTGGATCTTATTTTCTAATTTGTTATTGTTATGTATGTTTTATTATTTTGTTGTGTATGAACTACAGGTTCTTGTGGATGTGGTGGATCATAGGTTTCAAAGCACACATTTATTTCACCATTTCTAATGGTGAAAGAAATACACCACAAATACCAGCATGTTTGCAGGGTAATTTTTCAGAGAAGGAGAATTTCTAGGTCCTTCCTTTTACATTTATTAGTTACTGTGTTCAAATTTTTGGGAAATTATACATAAATAAAACACACTCAAACATTCTTTGAAGTTAAAGGAATGATTCCTACTCTACACAACTTGTGGTTTCTATGGCAAGAAATCCAAAAGGATAGTGAATTTTAAGTGGGATGTCCCAAGCTGTCTATTGAAGACAAGACAGAGCTGTGAGGGAGACAAACATCATAACTCGAACTTAGTCTTTGCAAAGTGATAATTACTTAGAGGTCGGAATCTCAGTGTAACGAACTCAGAATGTCTAAACCCAACTCCTTGGCAGAGTGAAAATGTGCAGGGAAGAAGACAGGCTTGGTTAGGGAACCAGATGCACAGACATCCAGATGGATCTCTGGAAACTTCAGGGAGCTTTTATGTTTGTGAAAGAGAGAACTCTCACAGCTTATGAGATGACCTCAGACTACAACAACTTTTGTTTCAACGATATCTTCTCTGTGCCTGATAGAAGCAAGGCTTTTATTTTGGCCCAAGGCTAGCTTGCTTTAATTTTCAACTTTATACACATGGGGGACCAGCAGCAGTCTCCTCTTGAATCTGGACCATTTTGATAAGTCTTCTATGTTTTGCTAGTGTTGCAGAATTTAAAGGGGGGAACATCCTTACTTTTAAATTATTTTCTCCTGTTTCAATCCAAGCCCCGGGACCCTTCCCCCACACTCCAGCTGCTTTGGATGTTGCACCTTCACTTGTGGAACCTTACTGAATTTTGCAGATCTTAGAACTTATAAATTTCCTCAAGAGGACCACAAAATTTCTCAGTTGTTAGAGGACCAGAGTTCAGTCCCCAGCACCCATATAAGGTAACTCACGCCTACCTTAATATAGCTCTAGGGGGTCTAACTCCCTTTTATGGCCCCCCTCAGGTACTCATATGTACATATCCACACATGGCTACAAACATACACCTAATGAAAAAAATTAAGATATATTCTCTTAACAATTTACTAGATGATAAAATAATCTTCCTGAAAAGAAATTTGTAGCCCTGTGCTCCCCCATCTTTGAGATACAAAGCTTGGCATGGGAATTTTTAAGATTGTTCTTATTTTGTTCATGGTACAAGATTAGCCTCACCCCTTAGTACAAAATAGTACAAAAATAGTACAAAAACTGGAAGAACCCCTAAGACAGCACAGGAATGGGAAGAAAGAAGGCGCTGGAGAGATGTCAGGAAAATCTGCTTCCTCCTGAAGAAGTGAATGAATGGATTTACCTGACTGCTGTGAATGAATGAACTTACCAGACTGTTGAGGATGGATACAAATCACAGAGAAAGAATTGGTGAAGGTCCAAAATTAATCAGTAGCTGCAGTGAGTTAGGTGGGCACCAGAGGAGAACAGGTATGAAAAATGTCAAACATCACCCAAAAATGGTAGATAGAGAAGAGTCACAAAGACTAGGATGGCAGAAGAAGATGGTGGATTTACAGTTCAGACATTCATTCAGCCTGCAGCCATCCGTTTTGGGGATTAATGAGTTGAAGACCAGGGTAAGGACCCATGAGGCACTGTTTCTATTTTCAGCCCAAGTTGGGATGGTTCGCCTTCTCATCTAGTTTCCTGTCCTGAGAACTGTCTTCCTATCCTCCTAGCTTTTTGCAGGGTTGTCTAGACTGGGCAGAAAGGAAGAAGAGAATAGAAAGGGCTAGATTTTGATGGCAGTGAAAGATGACAGCAGTTGTGGCAACAACAATGACGATGCACTTACCAGCAAAGGCCTAAGGCAGGAAAAGGCTTGTTGCCCTTGAGTTATCTCTGGCTCAGGAGAAGCAGAAATAAGGGATAGGGGAAAGAAAATGAAAGGAGAGAAAGTTTTTCTTTCTCTGTTAACAGTGAACCGTTCAGCTTCTGGTGACACCTTAGGCTTCTTTTACTCTTCTTTCTTTTTGCATATCAAAGGGTTAAAGTGCGCGTGCATACGCAAACACACATTTACCACACACACACACAAGCACACACAAATGCATGCACCACAGCACACACTGATCCCCTCTTCAGCTCTCCGCAATTATTGATTCAGGCTTGTTTGCATTTCTTTCTCTTAGTGCCCAGCCCTATCTCATAGTTTGCTTTTCTTTCTGTGACCCTCTTCTCTATGCTGAATGTGCCTGTGCACTCCTACGCTTAGCCTCCCTCTGCCTGCTGCCTCTGCCTTCTGCCCCTCCTGCTGCCAGGATCCCATCCAGTCCCCACAGGGAGGACAGCTGCCGATACTTTAGAGTGCCTGAAGGCCACCAAACAGGTTGCTAATCTTTCGAGCCTCAAGAATGTGTCTCAGCCTTTACTAAGAGAGGGACAAAGGCTTTGGGAGATGGAGCAGGGAGCACATAGGAACAGTGACAGTTGCAGGGAGCTCACCAGCAGGAGGAAAATGCTAGCCTGCCATTTCTAGATGCTGGGGAGCATATGGAGAGCCTGAGATTGTTATCAGCTGCCCAGAGTAGGCTATGCCATACCAGCAGCTTTATTATGCTCTCTAAAGAAAGCATTATAGTGAACTGCCTTACCTGTGTGGTTCAAGGCAGGTGCCTTACCTGTGAGACTACAGTTTTTCCTAGTCCCCAGTGAATTCCAGGATATCCCATGAAAGAGGGCATCTCTAGTCATTGTATGAGGTCACCTTAACATATACCTATGAGGGCTTTGAACTTTACAGTGTTTGGTTTGTTGTCATACGATTATATGATGATACAGATTGCTACAGTGTGAATCTTCAGTTGTCAGGGTTTCCTAGTGGAATAGAGCCAATAGTATTAATATACAGTATATATAGTAAAAAAAAAAAAATAGATACTGCTACATATGTGAGTTGGGCAGTCCAGTGGTGACCACGCACCTATACTGGAGGGGCTCAGAACAAGATAGCTTTTCATGCTGCAATAGCGCCCACTTCAGTACTGAGTGCCTGGAGGCCTAGAGGGTTGCTGGTATTCAGTTAAGTGTTTGAAAGATAAAATGGACTGGGTTTGATGGCAGCAAGCAGAAGTGGTAGCAGCAACAATGTAGATGCCCTCACTAGCAAAGGACTAGTGGGAAAAGTTTCCCATGTTTCCCTTGGGGCTCATCTCTGGGCCACGTTGCAAGGGTCTTCCAACTCTGGAGAAGGGTTTCAGTATCAGTTGATCCATCTTGGAAATGCCCTGATGGACCATCCCAGAAGCATGTTTCAGTGTTGATCTCAGCTCCAGGGAAGTTCACAGTCAAGATTTACCATGACAGCATCTTTAACATACCCTGCACACTGTACACACCCACCTTAGAAACAGAGTGCTTACAGGTGAGAGTAACATGCACTTATATTTACTGGCCTAACGGTGCATAATTATTAATTATCAGCCCTTACCCACTATGCAACATACTGAAAACTGTGGTATAGTACCTAAATTTTAGATCAGTTGGCAACACTCTGCTTTATCATACAATTTTTATATGGATGAATACAGCTATATGTGTTTATATGTTTGTATGGATCATATTCCAAAAAATAGATACTACAATGTACGAACTGGTTATTTGGGGGCACTGGGGTTTTAGGACATGCAGTTTTATTTATTTAAGAATGATTGACATTATTTTCTATTTTTCTGATATACACTTAATACATGTAAGATATTAATTATACATTTATATTTTAATTAAAATGTGATTACATTTTTTCTCTTTCCCTCTCCTTCCTCCCACACCTTCCATGAATATCCCGCATTACTCTCAACTTCATGGACTCTTTCTTTAGTTATTATTATTGTATATTATTATGTATATATTATTGTATATTATATATTGTACAGATGTATAAAAATAAGTTTCTTCATTAGTTAGTGTTGCTTGTACATATATAATTTCAGGGGTAAGAACTTGGTAGATAAAGAATTAAGGCTCATCTCTAGGGACTCCTAATTCTCCTGATTTTACAGGCCTTAGTTATTAGAGAGCATAGCAGGATACAAGTTCTATGAAGTAGGGAATGGGAAAACAGGAGTGGAGCTTAACTTGGCAAAGGGGTAAAGGGAGGTCATTACAGAAGGAGGAGAAAGACAAAATAGCACTAAGGGTGCTAGGAAAGGCCATAAGAACTATGTTATTTTTATTTATTTATTTAAATTACATATAATACATGCACACATATACATAACTTGATATATATACAACATGTATAATCCCACATCTTCCATAAATACTTCCTCACTTCCCTTAAATTCATGGCCTCTTATTTTATGTTATAATCAAATTATTTTATATGTTATATATAAATATATAACTTTACATATATAAGAATATATGTATATATTTTCAAGTTCTGCTACTTGGGATGACAATACTATAACTGATAGCCATCTTTCTAATTGTTGGTTAGAGGAGTCTAAGAGACACTCCAAGTAAAATAGGCTACTACTGTTGCCTTTGTTCATGTTTCAAAGGTTGAATATAAGTCCCTATAACTGAAGACAGCATGTGGTATAAACCCAGGATTCAAGAGCTGACTGGAGGCTGGGCAGTAGTGGCCCATGCCTTTAATCCCAGCACTTGGGAGGCAGAGGCATGTGGACTTCTGAGTTCGAGGCCAGCCTGGTCTACA